>NW_022981072.1:0-11123 GCF_902652985.1 Pecten maximus
TAATAGGTTTCAGAAAAAAAATTGTGTAGAGAATTGTGCCATTTTGGGTCAAATATCATAATATTTTGCAATTTTTGAGAATTTTTTAAGCTGTTACCATGGTATTCACAGCTCTAAAAATCACAGAAAATATCAGTTTACTTATCCTTCAGAGCTCTATTAAAATTGCAAATGTTGTACAGATTTCAAATATATATACTTTATTAGAGGTTATATGTAAGGTTAACTGGCAATGTTTACATATCTAAAGCATGTGCCATATTTTTCAGAATTTGGCATTTTTACTGTACACTGCTACCTTATAAGGGCTGAAAAATGTTATTTTTTGGAAATTGTGCTTAATTATGCTTGATTAAGCTTCATTTTAGTTCATTATTGCTCAAAAATGCATAAAAACAATTTAAAACTTGTTTATTATCAGGCTTGTCATATTAGAGGAATCAAGGGAGGTAACTCGCATATTTACCCATTTTAAGGGTGGGTTAATTAAGCATAATGTTAATGAGTCAGTGTAAATTGAAAAGATATTCTATGTTTTATAACAAACCCAAAATAACTTATTGGGTATCTAACAAACCATATAGACTGAATTCTGGTTTGTTTTACCTGATTTATTACCCCGTATCCATGGAAACTATTACAGTAAGTGTTATTTTTTGAAATATTTGGTGAAACCATTATTTTCAATTTATTTATACATTGGTAAGCATGTAATTTCAATTGATGGAGTGTACGGTTGATACAATATTGTCAATTATTGTCACTTCCTTCGGTAAAGCAGAAAAAATAGCATTTTCCGCATAAAATGGGATCAGCGGACACTTTCATATGATCATTGGTACATATCTGAATTACCGGGGTGGAAACAGATGACTGTGATGTCATAGGCATGACATTTTGAAATCTTGGATGTCATGTCATGATTTATCAGTTAGAATATTGCATGTGTTGCTAAGCTGAGGTTTGGAAAGGAATTTGGTTATTTATTATGACACCATTGAGTATTTATGACGTCATAGATACCATCTGATGACGTCATAGTTACTGATGACGTCATGGTAACTATGACGTCATATTACAAGGCTAAATTTGATAGTTGTATAGTATTTTTTGCTTGATTACATGCACAGAGACTCAAAGTACCACATTCAACTCAAAACACAACTTTATTCAAGAGATATACAGAATTATGGGAGTTTTCATCTTTAAAATTACCTCCCCTTATTACTGGATTGGGAGAAAAAGTTGTCAAAATACACCTCTCAGGGAAATCAGCAATACTCGGTGACTATTAAAGATACACAGTAACCCGATATGTCATTTTGTTCGTCGGAACATATTCTAGACATTCATGGGCTTTTTAGTAAAATTAGAATTAACAAAAGTGATGTATAAGGTAGCACACCACAGTAAGACAGCCTGGCCATGGGCAATTTTTTTGTTAAGCAAATAACTCCTGTATTATGATATGTATAAAAAATGAAAAAATAAATGTACACTATAATTGGTATATCCAGTATGAAGTAGTACATACAGGCTTCACATTTATCAAAACAAAAATCAATAAATTGGTTCCGGATTTTAAATATCCGGATTTTCCGAACGTGTGTTTACACAGGAAATTTAGTTTCGGCCTACAGCGCAAAATGGAAGCCCACAGAAAAGGTAAGATAGCGGAAAAACTTAATTTACAACATATGTCCAAACAAGATTAATTCTGTCTTTGGGATAGAGATATTTAATTTTAAATAGGTTTCAGAAAAAAAATTGTGTAGAGAATTGTGCCATTTTGGGTCAAATATCATAATATTTTGCAATTTTTGAGAATTTTTTAAGCTGTTACCATGGTATTCACAGCTCTAAAAATCACAGAAAATATCAGTTTACTTATCCTTCAGAGCTCTATTAAAATTGCAAATGTTGTACAGATTTCAAATATATATACTTTATTAGAGGTTATATGTAAGGTTAACTGGCAATGTTTACATATCTAAAGCATGTGCCATATTTTTCAGAATTTGGCATTTTTACTGTACACTGCTACCTTATAAGGGCTGAAAAATGTTATTTTTTGGAAATTGTGCTTAATTATGCTTGATTAAGCTTCATTTTAGTTCATTATTGCTCAAAAATGCATAAAAACAATTTAAAACTTGTTTATTATCAGGCTTGTCATATTAGAGGAATCAAGGGAGGTAACTCGCATATTTACCCATTTTAAGGGTGGGTTAATTAAGCATAATGTTAATGAGTCAGTGTAAATTGAAAAGATATTCTATGTTTTATAACAAACCCAAAATAACTTATTGGGTATCTAACAAACCATATAGACTGAATTCTGGTTTGTTTTACCTGATTTATTACCCCGTATCCATGGAAACTATTACAGTAAGTGTTATTTTTTGAAATATTTGGTGATGAAACCATTATTTTCAATTTATTTATACATTGGTAAGCATGTAATTTCAATTGATGGAGTGTACGGTTGATACAATATTGTCAATTATTGTCACTTCCTTCGGTAAAGCAGAAAAAATAGCATTTTCCGCATAAAATGGGATCAGCGGACACTTTCATATGATCATTGGTACATATCTGAATTACCGGGGTGGAAACAGATGACTGTGATGTCATAGGCATGACATTTTGAAATCTTGGATGTCATGTCATGATTTATCAGTTAGAATATTGCATGTGTTGCTAAGCTGAGGTTTGGAAAGGAATTTGGTTATTTATTATGACACCATTGAGTATTTATGACGTCATAGATACCATCTGATGACGTCATAGTTACTGATGACGTCATAGTTACCATGACGTCATATTACAAGGCTAAATTTGATAGTTGTATAGTATTTTTTGCTTGATTACATGCACAGAGACTCAAAGTACCACATTCAACTCAAAACACAACTTTATTCAAGAGATATACAGAATTATGGGAGTTTTCATCTTTAAAATTACCTCCCCTTATTACTGGATTGGGAGAAAAAGTTGTCAAAATACACCTCTCAGGGAAATCAGCAATACTCGGTGACTATTAAAGATACACAGTAACCCGATATGTCATTTTGTTCGTCGGAACATATTCTAGACATTCATGGGGTTTTTAGTAAAATTAGAATTAACAAAAGTGATGTATAAGGTAGCACACCACAGTAAGACAGCCTGGCCATGGGCAATTTTTTTGTTAAGCAAATAACTCCTGTATTATGATATGTATAAAAAATGAAAAAATAAATGTACACTATAATTGGTATATCCAGTATGAAGTAGTACATACAGGCTTCACATTTATCAAAACAAAAATCAATAAATTGGTTCCGGATTTTAAATATCCGGATTTTCCGAACGTGTGTTTACACAGGAAATTTAGTTTCGGCCTACAGCGCAAAATGGAAGCCCACAGAAAAGGTAAGATAGCGGAAAAACTTAATTTACAACATATGTCCAAACAAGATTAATTCTGTCTTTGGGATAGAGATATTTAATTTTAAATAGGTTTCAGAAAAAAAATTGTGTAGAGAATTGTGCCATTTTGGGTCAAATATCATAATATTTTGCAATTTTTGAGAATTTTTTAAGCTGTTACCATGGTATTCACAGCTCTAAAAATCACAGAAAATATCAGTTTACTTATCCTTCAGAGCTCTATTAAAATTGCAAATGTTGTACAGATTTCAAATATATATACTTTATTAGAGGTTATATGTAAGGTTAACTGGCAATGTTTACATATCTAAAGCATGTGCCATATTTTTCAGAATTTGGCATTTTTACTGTACACTGCTACCTTATAAGGGCTGAAAAATGTTATTTTTTGGAAATTGTGCTTAATTATGCTTGATTAAGCTTCATTTTAGTTCATTATTGCTCAAAAATGCATAAAAACAATTTAAAACTTGTTTATTATCAGGCTTGTCATATTAGAGGAATCAAGGGAGGTAACTCGCATATTTACCCATTTTAAGGGTGGGTTAATTAAGCATAATGTTAATGAGTCAGTGTAAATTGAAAAGATATTCTATGTTTTATAACAAACCCAAAATAACTTATTGGGTATCTAACAAACCATATAGACTGAATTCTGGTTTGTTTTACCTGATTTATTACCCCGTATCCATGGAAACTATTACAGTAAGTGTTATTTTTTGAAATATTTGGTGAAACCATTATTTTCAATTTATTTATACATTGGTAAGCATGTAATTTCAATTGATGGAGTGTACGGTTGATACAATATTGTCAATTATTGTCACTTCCTTCGGTAAAGCAGAAAAAATAGCATTTTCCGCATAAAATGGGATCAGCGGACACTTTCATATGATCATTGGTACATATCTGAATTACCGGGGTGGAAACAGATGACTGTGATGTCATAGGCATGACATTTTGAAATCTTGGATGTCATGTCATGATTTATCAGTTAGAATATTGCATGTGTTGCTAAGCTGAGGTTTGGAAAGGAATTTGGTTATTTATTATGACACCATTGAGTATTTATGACGTCATAGATACCATCTGATGACGTCATAGTTACCATGACGTCATCAGTAACTATGACGTCATATTACAAGGCTAAATTTGATAGTTGTATAGTATTTTGTGCTTGATTACATGCACAGAGACTCAAAGTACCACATTCAACTCAAAACACAACTTTATTCAAGAGATATACAGAATTATGGGAGTTTTCATCTTTAAAATTACCTCCCCTTATTACTGGATTGGGAGAAAAAGTTGTCAAAATACACCTCTCAGGGAAATCAGCAATACTCGGTGACTATTAAAGATACACAGTAACCCGATATGTCATTTTGTTCGTCGGAACATATTCTAGACATTCATGGGGTTTTTAGTAAAATTAGAATTAACAAAAGTGATGTATAAGGTAGCACACCACAGTAAGACAGCCTGGCCATGGGCAATTTTTTTGTTAAGCAAATAACTCCTGTATTATGATATGTATAAAAAATGAAAAAATAAATGTACACTATAATTGGTATATCCAGTATGAAGTAGTACATACAGGCTTCACATTTATTAAAACAAAAATCAATAAATTGGTTCCGGATTTTAAATATCCGGATTTTCCGAACGTGTGTTTACACAGGAAATTTAGTTTGGCCTACAGCGCAAAATGGAAGCCCACAGAAAAGGTAAGATAGCGGAAAAACTTAATTTACAACATATGTCCAAACAAGATTAATTCTGTCTTTGGGATAGAGATATTTAATTTTAAATAGGTTTCAGAAAAAAAATTGTGTAGAGAATTGTGCCATTTTGGGTCAAATATCATAATATTTTGCAATTTTTGAGAATTTTTTAAGCTGTTACCATGGTATTCACAGCTCTAAAAATCACAGAAAATATCAGTTTACTTATCCTTCAGAGCTCTATTAAAATTGCAAATGTTGTACAGATTTCAAATATATATACTTTATTAGAGGTTATATGTAAGGTTAACTGGCAATGTTTACATATCTAAAGCATGTGCCATATTTTTCAGAATTTGGCATTTTTACTGTACACTGCTACCTTATAAGGGCTGAAAAATGTTATTTTTTGGAAATTGTGCTTAATTATGCTTGATTAAGCTTCATTTTAGTTCATTATTGCTCAAAAATGCATAAAAACAATTTAAAACTTGTTTATTATCAGGCTTGTCATATTAGAGGAATCAAGGGAGGTAACTCGCATATTTACCCATTTTAAGGGTGGGTTAATTAAGCATAATGTTAATGAGTCAGTGTAAATTGAAAAGATATTCTATGTTTTATAACAAACCCAAAATAACTTATTGGGTATCTAACAAACCATATAGACTGAATTCTGGTTTGTTTTACCTGATTTATTACCCCGTATCCATGGAAACTATTACAGTAAGTGTTATTTTTTGAAATATTTGGTGAAACCATTATTTTCAATTTATTTATACATTGGTAAGCATGTAATTTCAATTGATGGAGTGTACGGTTGATACAATATTGTCAATTATTGTCACTTCCTTCGGTAAAGCAGAAAAAATAGCATTTTCCGCATAAAATGGGATCAGCGGACACTTTCATATGATCATTGGTACATATCTGAATTACCGGGGTGGAAACAGATGACTGTGATGTCATAGGCATGACATTTTGAAATCTTGGATGTCATGTCATGATTTATCAGTTAGAATATTGCATGTGTTGCTAAGCTGAGGTTTGGAAAGGAATTTGGTTATTTATTATGACACCATTGAGTATTTATGACGTCATAGATACCATCTGATGACGTCATAGTTACTGATGACGTCATGGTAACTATGACGTCATATTACAAGGCTAAATTTGATAGTTGTATAGTATTTTTTGCTTGATTACATGCACAGAGACTCAAAGTACCACATTCAACTCAAAACACAACTTTATTCAAGAGATATACAGAATTATGGGAGTTTTCATCTTTAAAATTACCTCCCCTTATTACTGGATTGGGAGAAAAAGTTGTCAAAATACACCTCTCAGGGAAATCAGCAATACTCGGTGACTATTAAAGATACACAGTAACCCGATATGTCATTTTGTTCGTCGGAACATATTCTAGACATTCATGGGGTTTTTAGTAAAATTAGAATTAACAAAAGTGATGTATAAGGTAGCACACCACAGTAAGACAGCCTGGCCATGGGCAATTTTTTTGTTAAGCAAATAACTCCTGTATTATGATATGTATAAAAAATGAAAAAATAAATGTACACTATAATTGGTATATCCAGTATGAAGTAGTACATACAGGCTTCACATTTATTAAAACAAAAATCAATAAATTGGTTCCGGATTTTAAATATCCGGATTTTCCGAACGTGTGTTTACACAGGAAATTTAGTTTGGCCTACAGCGCAAAATGGAAGCCCACAGAAAAGGTAAGATAGCGGAAAAACTTAATTTACAACATATGTCCAAACAAGATTAATTCTGTCTTTGGGATAGAGATATTTAATTTTAAATAGGTTTCAGAAAAAAAATTGTGTAGAGAATTGTGCCATTTTGGGTCAAATATCATAATATTTTGCAATTTTTGAGAATTTTTTAAGCTGTTACCATGGTATTCACAGCTCTAAAAATCACAGAAAATATCAGTTTACTTATCCTTCAGAGCTCTATTAAAATTGCAAATGTTGTACAGATTTCAAATATATATACTTTATTAGAGGTTATATGTAAGGTTAACTGGCAATGTTTACATATCTAAAGCATGTGCCATATTTTTCAGAATTTGGCATTTTTACTGTACACTGCTACCTTATAAGGGCTGAAAAATGTTATTTTTTGGAAATTGTGCTTAATTATGCTTGATTAAGCTTCATTTTAGTTCATTATTGCTCAAAAATGCATAAAAACAATTTAAAACTTGTTAATATCAGGCTTGTCATATTAGAGGAATCAAGGGAGGTAACTCGCATATTTACCCATTTTAAGGGTGGGTTAATTAAGCATAATGTTAATGAGTCAGTGTAAATTGAAAAGATATTCTATGTTTTATAACAAACCCAAAATAACTTATTGGGTATCTAACAAACCATATAGACTGAATTCTGGTTTGTTTTACCTGATTTATTACCCCGTATCCATGGAAACTATTACAGTAAGTGTTATTTTTTGAAATATTTGGTGAAACCATTATTTTCAATTTATTTATACATTGGTAAGCATGTAATTTCAATTGATGGAGTGTACGGTTGATACAATATTGTCAATTATTGTCACTTCCTTCGGTAAAGCAGAAAAAATAGCATTTTCCGCATAAAATGGGATCAGCGGACACTTTCATATGATCATTGGTACATATCTGAATTACCGGGGTGGAAACAGATGACTGTGATGTCATAGGCATGACATTTTGAAATCTTGGATGTCATGTCATGATTTATCAGTTAGAATATTGCATGTGTTGCTAAGCTGAGGTTTGGAAAGGAATTTGGTTATTTATTATGACACCATTGAGTATTTATGACGTCATAGATACCATCTGATGACGTCATAGTTACCATGACGTCATCAGTAACTATGACGTCATATTACAAGGCTAAATTTGATAGTTGTATAGTATTTTTTGCTTGATTACATGCACAGAGACTCAAAGTACCACATTCAACTCAAAACACAACTTTATTCAAGAGATATACAGAATTATGGGAGTTTTCATCTTTAAAATTACCTCCCCTTATTACTGGATTGGGAGAAAAAGTTGTCAAAATACACCTCTCAGGGAAATCAGCAATACTCGGTGACTATTAAAGATACACAGTAACCCGATATGTCATTTTGTTCGTCGGAACATATTCTAGACATTCATGGGGTTTTTAGTAAAATTAGAATTAACAAAAGTGATGTATAAGGTAGCACACCACAGTAAGACAGCCTGGCCATGGGCAATTTTTTTGTTAAGCAAATAACTCCTGTATTATGATATGTATAAAAAATGAAAAAATAAATGTACACTATAATTGGTATATCCAGTATGAAGTAGTACATACAGGCTTCACATTTATTAAAACAAAAATCAATAAATTGGTTCCGGATTTTAAATATCCGGATTTTCCGAACGTGTGTTTACACAGGAAATTTAGTTTCGGCCTACAGCGCAAAATGGAAGCCCACAGAAAAGGTAAGATAGCGGAAAAACTTAATTTACAACATATGTCCAAACAAGATTAATTCTGTCTTTGGGATAGAGATATTTAATTTTAAATAGGTTTCAGAAAAAAAATTGTGTAGAGAATTGTGCCATTTTGGGTCAAATATCATAATATTTTGCAATTTTTGAGAATTTTTTAAGCTGTTACCATGGTATTCACAGCTCTAAAAATCACAGAAAATATCAGTTTACTTATCCTTCAGAGCTCTATTAAAATTGCAAATGTTGTACAGATTTCAAATATATATACTTTATTAGAGGTTATATGTAAGGTTAACTGGCAATGTTTACATATCTAAAGCATGTGCCATATTTTTCAGAATTTGGCATTTTTACTGTACACTGCTACCTTATAAGGGCTGAAAAATGTTATTTTTTGGAAATTGTGCTTAATTATGCTTGATTAAGCTTCATTTTAGTTCATTATTGCTCAAAAATGCATAAAAACAATTTAAAACTTGTTTATTATCAGGCTTGTCATATTAGAGGAATCAAGGGAGGTAACTCGCATATTTACCCATTTTAAGGGTGGGTTAATTAAGCATAATGTTAATGAGTCAGTGTAAATTGAAAAGATATTCTATGTTTTATAACAAACCCAAAATAACTTATTGGGTATCTAACAAACCATATAGACTGAATTCTGGTTTGTTTTACCTGATTTATTACCCCGTATCCATGGAAACTATTACAGTAAGTGTTATTTTTTGAAATATTTGGTGAAACCATTATTTTCAATTTATTTATACATTGGTAAGCATGTAATTTCAATTGATGGAGTGTACGGTTGATACAATATTGTCAATTATTGTCACTTCCTTCGGTAAAGCAGAAAAAATAGCATTTTCCGCATAAAATGGGATCAGCGGACACTTTCATATGATCATTGGTACATATCTGAATTACCGGGGTGGAAACAGATGACTGTGATGTCATAGGCATGACATTTTGAAATCTTGGATGTCATGTCATGATTTATCAGTTAGAATATTGCATGTGTTGCTAAGCTGAGGTTTGGAAAGGAATTTGGTTATTTATTATGACACCATTGAGTATTTATGACGTCATAGATACCATCTGATGACGTCATAGTTACCATGACGTCATCAGTAACTATGACGTCATATTACAAGGCTAAATTTGATAGTTGTATAGTATTTTTTGCTTGATTACATGCACAGAGACTCAAAGTACCACATTCAACTCAAAACACAACTTTATTCAAGAGATATACAGAATTATGGGAGTTTTCATCTTTAAAATTACCTCCCCTTATTACTGGATTGGGAGAAAAAGTTGTCAAAATACACCTCTCAGGGAAATCAGCAATACTCGGTGACTATTAAAGATACACAGTAACCCGATATGTCATTTTGTTCGTCGGAACATATTCTAGACATTCATGGGGTTTTTAGTAAAATTAGAATTAACAAAAGTGATGTATAAGGTAGCACACCACAGTAAGACAGCCTGGCCATGGGCAATTTTTTTGTTAAGCAAATAACTCCTGTATTATGATATGTATAAAAAATGAAAAAATAAATGTACACTATAATTGGTATATCCAGTATGAAGTAGTACATACAGGCTTCACATTTATCAAAACAAAAATCAATAAATTGGTTCCGGATTTTAAATATCCGGAGTTTCCGAACGTGTGTTTACACAGGAAATTTAGTTTGGCCTACAGCGCAAAATGGAAGCCCACAGAAAAGGTAAGATAGCGGAAAAACTTAATTTACAACATATGTCCAAACAAGATTAATTCTGTCTTTGGGATAGAGATATTTAATTTTAAATAGGTTTCAGAAAAAAAATTGTGTAGAGAATTGTGCCATTTTGGGTCAAATATCATAATATTTTGCAATTTTTGAGAATTTTTTAAGCTGTTACCATGGTATTCACAGCTCTAAAAATCACAGAAAATATCAGTTTACTTATCCTTCAGAGCTCTATTAAAATTGCAAATGTTGTACAGATTTCAAATATATATACTTTATTAGAGGTTATATGTAAGGTTAACTGGCAATGTTTACATATCTAAAGCATGTGCCATATTTTTCAGAATTTGGCATTTTTACTGTACACTGCTACCTTATAAGGGCTGAAAAATGTTATTTTTTGGAAATTGTGCTTAATTATGCTTGATTAAGCTTCATTTTAGTTCATTATTGCTCAAAAATGCATAAAAACAATTTAAAACTTGTTTATTATCAGGCTTGTCATATTAGAGGAATCAAGGGAGGTAACTCGCATATTTACCCATTTTAAGGGTGGGTTAATTAAGCATAATGTTAATGAGTCAGTGTAAATTGAAAAGATATTCTATGTTTTATAACAAACCCAAAATAACTTATTGGGTATCTAACAAACCATATAGACTGAATTCTGGTTTGTTTTACCTGATTTATTACCCCGTATCCATGGAAACTATTACAGTAAAT
>NW_022981073.1:0-11159 GCF_902652985.1 Pecten maximus
GAATTTTGGGGGGGGGGAACTTTTAAAAATTTTTAAAAAAAACAAATTTTTTTTTTTCATTTTCAAAAAAAAAAAAAGGGGGGGGGTTGGGGGCCCTTTATTTTTTTGGGGAAAAAATTTTTTCCCAATCCCTTCCTTTTTTAAAAAAAAGGTTTCAAAAATTTTTGCGTTTTTTGATTTTTAATTAAAATTTTTAAATTTCCATTCCCTTGGGGGAAAAAAAGGGAATGTTTTTTTTTTTTTTTAAAAAAAAAGATTAAAAAAAGTTTTTTTTTGGTATAAAGAGTGATTTATGAACATTAATCTGAGCATGGCAACGGAAGCGCAACTGATACCGTTTTTGGGAGGGATCATTAGGTAATCATCAAAATTTCCATACACAACATTATGTATTTCAGCCGTCTACAGGAAATTTTGCGCTATCCGGCGTGAAATTGCAGGCCCTTTATGGGCTAGGTTTACAGCAGTATTGCTGCATGAAAATCATACTGTACCTCTTTTATTGAAACCAGGCTTTCAAAGAATTTACATGTCGTACTATTGATCGAGTTCTACGTATTCAAAGTATTTCAATATGTTCCATTCCCGTTGTCCCTTGAACATCACTGACATTAAAACTAAAGTTATTGAATTGAAAATGTATCAATTTTCATTTTGGTATACACCATTCGAGAACTGACATTCCATTCACGAACATTAAATCCTGGAGCAAAACATGCGATTCATATCCGTTGAATTGTCTCCCCTGCACACTCGAATACCGTGCTTTAAGGGGGAAAAGGAAAGAATTTCAATGATCATTAGGTACTCATCAAAATTTCCATACACAACATTATGTATTTCAGCCGTCTACAGGAAATTTTGCGCTATCCGGCGTGAAATTGCAGGCCCTTTATGGGCTAGGTTTACAGCAGTATTGCTGCATGAAAATCATACTGTACCTCTTTTATTGAAACTAGGTGTTCAAAGAATTTACATGTCGTACTATTGATCGAGTTCTACGTATTCAAAGTATTTCAATATGTTCCATTCCCGTTGTCCCTTGAACATCACTGACATTAAAACTAAAGTTATTGAATTGAAAATGTATCAATTTTCATTTTGGTATACACCATTCGAGAACTGACATTCCATTCATGAACATTAAATCCTGGAGCAAAACATGCGATTCATATCCGTTGAATTGTCTCCCCTGCACACTCGAGTACCGTGCTTTAAGGGGGAAAAGGAAAGAATTTCAATGATCATTAGGTACTCATCAAAATTTCCATACACAACATTATGTATTTCAGCCGTCTACAGGAAATTTTGCGCTATCCGGCGTGAAATTGCAGGCCCTTTATGGGCTAGGTTTACAGCAGTATTGCTGCATGAAAATCATACTGTACCTGTTTTATTGGAACCCGCCTTTAGTATATCAGATGATATATGTGGCAATGCTAGCATACTTACCTGGTACAGGGGCTACCGTGATCAGGAACGGCGGTGCCCCCAGGTCGAGGCCTAACCATTGCACTCCGGTCGGGCTGAACCCTGCGATAATCCCAAATGCGGATTACTCGGGTACGCTATTTTTTAGTGTGGGGGTCTGCGTTCGCGCTAACCCCTGTTCATAAAGTAACAAGAGAACAACAATGCCCACGTATATAGCGACATTCAACGCTACATTTACACTTAATCAACATGCTTTATGGTATTGGTTTCCTAAGAAAATGATAAACCAGCAACACAAAGAATGCTACAGAGTACCAAACACAGTATAATTCAACACGTTCAAGCTTTATAATTTCCAAACGAATGGCAATCGTAATTTCATAATGCATTCACATTATGTATGATCTCTTAACATCACCGAAAACTATTTTAATAGTGGTAGCATTTGCTCCGGGTATCATGCAAAATATATTCTTCACATGTCACACAAGGTAGCACACTACAGTAGGACAGCCTGGCCATGGGCGATTTTTTTTGTTAAGCAAATAACTCCTGTATTATGATATGCATAAAAATGAAAAAATAAATGTACACTATAATTGGTATATTCAGTATGAAGTAGTACATACATGCTTCACATTTGTTAAAACAAAATTTAATGAATTGGTTCCCGATTTTAAATTTCAGGATTTTCCGAAAGCGCGTTTACAGAGGAAATTTAGTTTTGCCTACAGCGAAAATGGAAGTCCACAGTCAAGGTAAGATAGCAGGAAAACTTAACTTACAACAAATGTCAAAACAAGATTAATTCTGTCTCCGAGATAGAGATATTTAATTTCAAATAGGTTTCGGAACAAAAAATTGTGTCATTTTGGGGTCAAATATCATATTTTGCAATTCTTGAACAATTTTTAAGCTGTTACCATGATATTCACAGCTCTAAAAATCACAGAAAAAAATAAATTTACTTATCCTTCAGAGCTGTATTAAAATTGCAAATACTGTAAAGATTACAAATATATATGCTTTATTAGAGGTAATATGTAAGGTTAACTGGCAATGTTCACATATCTAAAACATGTGCAATATTTTTCAGAATTGGGCATTCTTACTGTACACTGCTACCACAATCAAAATTGTCTCTGAAAGGTGTTTTAGACGACTCAATCTGAGGCAGACGAAAGCGTCAACGAATCTTCGTATTTCTCTGTGACTGGACAGCGCTTACATGCAATCAAACTTTCCATACACAACATTATGTATTTCAGTTTCTGTCTACGGGAAATTTTGCGCTGTCAGGCGAGAAATTGCCGGCCCTATTTGAGCTAGGTTTACAACAGTATTGCTGCATGAACATTCTACTGTACCTCTTTTATTGAAACCAGGCTTTCAAAGAATTTACATGTCGTACTATTGATCGAGTTCTACGTATTCAAAGTATTTCAATATGTTCCATTCCCGTTGTCCCTTGAACATCACTGACATTAAAACTAAAGTTATTGAATTGAAAATGTATCAATTTTCATTTTGGTATACACCATTCGAGAACTGACATTCCATTCACGAACATTAAATCCTGGAGCAAAACATGCGATTCATATCCGTTGAATTGTCTCCCCTGCACACTCGAATACCGTGCTTTAAGGGGGAAATGGAAGGAATTTCAATCATCATTAGGTACTCATCAAAAGTTCCATACACAACATTATGTATTTCAGCCGTCTACAGGAAATTTTGCGCTATCCGGCGTGAAATTGCAGGCCCTTTATGGGCTAGGTTTACAGCAGTATTGCTGCATGAAAATCATACTGTACCTCTTTTATTGAAACTAGGCTTTCAAAGAATTTACATGTCGTACTATTGATCGAGTTCTACGTATTCAAAGTATTTCAATATGTTCAATTCCCGTTGTCCCTTGAACATCACTGACATTAAAACTAAAGTTATTGAATTGAAAATGTATCAATTTTCATTTTGGTATACACCATTCGAGAACTGACATTCCATTCATGAACATTAAATCCTGGAGCAAAAACATGCGATTCATATCCGTTGAATTGTCTCCCCTGCACACTCGAGTACCGTGCTTTAAGGGGGAAAAGGAAAGAATTTCAATGATCATTAGGTACTCATCAAAATTTCCATACACAACATTATGTATTTCAGCCGTCTACAGGAAATTTTGCGCTATCCGGCGTGAAATTGCAGGCTCTTTATGGGCTAGGTTTACAGCAGTATTGCTGCATGAAAATCATACTGTACCTCTTTTATTGAAACTAGGTGTTCAAAGAATTTACATGTCGTACTATTGATCGAGTTCTACGTATTCAAAGTATTTCAATATGTTCCATTCCCGTTGTACCTTGAACATCACTGACATTAAAACTAAAGTTATTGAATTGAAAATGTATCAATTTTCATTTTGGTATACACCATTCGAGAACTGACATTCCATTCACGAACATTAAATCCTGGAGCAAAACATGCGATTCATATCCGTTGAATTGTCTCCCCTGCACACTCGAGTACCGTGCTTTAAGGGGGAAAAGGAAAGAATTTCAATGATCATTAGGTACTCATCAAAATTTCCATACACAACATTATGTATTTCAGCCGTCTACAGGAAATTTTGCGCTATCCGGCGTGAAATTGCAGGCCCTTTATGGGCTAGGTTTACAGCAGTATTGCTGCATGAAAATCATACTGTACCTCTTTTATTGAAACTAGGCTTTCAAAGAATTTACATGTCGTACTATTGATCGAGTTCTACGTATTCAAAGTATTTCAATATGTTCCATTCCCGTTGTCCCTTGAACATCACTGACATTAAAACTAAAGTTATTGAATTGAAAATGTATCAATTTTCATTTTGGTATACACCATTCGAGAACTGACATTCCATTCATGAACATTAAATCCTGGAGCAAAACATGCGATTCATATCCGTTGAATTGTCTCCCCTGCACACTCGAGTACCGTGCTTTAAGGGGGAAAAGGAAAGAATTTCAATGATCATTAGGTACTCATCAAAATTTCCATACACAACATTATGTATTTCAGCCGTCTACAGGAAATTTTGCGCTATCCGGCGTGAAATTGCAGGCTCTTTATGGGCTAGGTTTACAGCAGTATTGCTGCATGAAAATCATACTGTACCTCTTTTATTGAAACTAGGTGTTCAAAGAATTTACATGTCGTACTATTGATCGAGTTCTACGTATTCAAAGTATTTCAATATGTTCCATTCCCGTTGTCCCTTGAACATCACTGACATTAAAACTAAAGTTATTGAATTGAAAATGTATCAATTTTCATTTTGGTATACACCATTCGAGAACTGACATTCCATTCACGAACATTAAATCCTGGAGCAAAACATGCGATTCATATCCGTTGAATTGTCTCCCCTGCACACTCGAGTACCGTGCTTTAAGGGGGAAAAGGAAAGAATTTCAATGATCATTAGGTACTCATCAAAATTTCCATACACAACATTATGTATTTCAGCCGTCTACAGGAAATTTTGCGCTATCCGGCGTGAAATTGCAGGCCCTTTATGGGCTAGGTTTACAGCAGTATTGCTGCATGAAAATCATACTGTACCTGTTTTATTGGAACCCGCCTTTAGTATATCAGATGATATATGTGGCAATGCTAGCATACTTACCTGGTACAGGGGCTACCGTGATCAGGAACGGCGGTGCCCCCAGGTCGAGGCCTAACCATTGCACTCCGGTCGGGCTGAACCCTGCGATAATCCCAAATGCGGATTACTCGGGTACGCTATTTTTTAGTGTGGGGGTCTGCGTTCGCGCTAACCCCTGTTCATAAAGTAACAAGAGAACAACAATGCCCACGTATATAGCGACATTCAACGCTACATTTACACTTAATCAACATGCTTTATGGTATTGGTTTCCTAAGAAAATGATAAACCAGCAACACAAAGAATGCTACAGAGTACCAAACACAGTATAATTCAACACGTTCAAGCTTTATAATTTCCAAACGAATGGCAATCGTAATTTCATAATGCATTCACATTATGTATGATCTCTTAACATCACCGAAAACTATTTTAATAGTGGTAGCATTTGCTCCGGGTATCATGCAAAATATATTCTTCACATGTCACACAAGGTAGCACACTACAGTAGGACAGCCTGGCCATGGGCGATTTTTTTTGTTAAGCAAATAACTCCTGTATTATGATATGCATAAAAATGAAAAAATAAATGTACACTATAATTGGTATATTCAGTATGAAGTAGTACATACATGCTTCACATTTGTTAAAACAAAATTTAATGAATTGGTTCCCGATTTTAAATTTCAGGATTTTCCGAAAGCGCGTTTACAGAGGAAATTTAGTTTTGCCTACAGCGAAAATGGAAGTCCACAGTCAAGGTAAGATAGCAGGAAAACTTAACTTACAACAAATGTCAAAACAAGATTAATTCTGTCTCCGAGATAGAGATATTTAATTTCAAATAGGTTTCGGAACAAAAAATTGTGTCATTTTGGGGTCAAATATCATATTTTGCAATTCTTGAACAATTTTTAAGCTGTTACCATGATATTCACAGTTCTAAAAATCACAGAAAAAAATAAATTTACTTATCCTTCAGAGCTGTATTAAAATTGCAAATACTGTAAAGATTACAAATATATATGCTTTATTAGAGGTAATATGTAAGGTTAACTGGCAATGTTCACATATCTAAAACATGTGCAATATTTTTCAGAATTGGGCATTCTTACTGTACACTGCTACCACAATCAAAATTGTCTCTGAAAGGTGTTTTAGACGACTCAATCTGAGGCAGACGAAAGCGTCAACGAATCTTCGTATTTCTCTGTGACTGGACAGCGCTTACATGCAATCAAACTTTCCATACACAACATTATGTATTTCAGTTTCTGTCTACGGGAAATTTTGCGCTGTCAGGCGAGAAATTGCCGGCCCTATTTGAGCTAGGTTTACAACAGTATTGCTGCATGAACATTCTACTGTACCTCTTTTATTGAAACCAGGCTTTCAAAGAATTTACATGTCGTACTATTGATCGAGTTCTACGTATTCAAAGTATTTCAATATGTTCCATTCCCGTTGTCCCTTGAACATCACTGACATTAAAACTAAAGTTATTGAATTGAAAATGTATCAATTTTCATTTTGGTATACACCATTCGAGAACTGACATTCCATTCACGAACATTAAATCCTGGAGCAAAACATGCGATTCATATCCGTTGAATTGTCTTCCCTGCACACTCGAATACCGTGCTTTAAGGGGGAAATGGAAGGAATTTCAATCATCATTAGGTACTCATCAAAAGTTCCATACACAACATTATGTATTTCAGCCGTCTACAGGAAATTTTGCGCTATCCGGCGTGAAATTGCAGGCCCTTTATGGGCTAGGTTTACAGCAGTATTGCTGCATGAAAATCATACTGTACCTCTTTTATTGAAACTAGGCTTTCAAAGAATTTACATGTCGTACTATTGATCGAGTTCTACGTATTCAAAGTATTTCAATATGTTCAATTCCCGTTGTCCCTTGAACATCACTGACATTAAAACTAAAGTTATTGAATTGAAAATGTATCAATTTTCATTTTGGTATACACCATTCGAGAACTGACATTCCATTCATGAACATTAAATCCTGGAGCAAAAACATGCGATTCATATCCGTTGAATTGTCTCCCCTGCACACTCGAGTACCGTGCTTTAAGGGGGAAAAGGAAAGAATTTCAATGATCATTAGGTACTCATCAAAATTTCCATACACAACATTATGTATTTCAGCCGTCTACAGGAAATTTTGCGCTATCCGGCGTGAAATTGCAGGCTCTTTATGGGCTAGGTTTACAGCAGTATTGCTGCATGAAAATCATACTGTACCTCTTTTATTGAAACTAGGTGTTCAAAGAATTTACATGTCGTACTATTGATCGAGTTCTACGTATTCAAAGTATTTCAATATGTTCCATTCCCGTTGTACCTTGAACATCACTGACATTAAAACTAAAGTTATTGAATTGAAAATGTATCAATTTTCATTTTGGTATACACCATTCGAGAACTGACATTCCATTCACGAACATTAAATCCTGGAGCAAAACATGCGATTCATATCCGTTGAATTGTCTCCCCTGCACACTCGAGTACCGTGCTTTAAGGGGGAAAAGGAAAGAATTTCAATGATCATTAGGTACTCATCAAAATTTCCATACACAACATTATGTATTTCAGCCGTCTACAGGAAATTTTGCGCTATCCGGCGTGAAATTGCAGGCCCTTTATGGGCTAGGTTTACAGCAGTATTGCTGCATGAAAATCATACTGTACCTCTTTTATTGAAACTAGGCTTTCAAAGAATTTACATGTCGTACTATTGATCGAGTTCTACGTATTCAAAGTATTTCAATATGTTCCATTCCCGTTGTCCCTTGAACATCACTGACATTAAAACTAAAGTTATTGAATTGAAAATGTATCAATTTTCATTTTGGTATACACCATTCGAGAACTGACATTCCATTCATGAACATTAAATCCTGGAGCAAAACATGCGATTCATATCCGTTGAATTGTCTCCCCTGCACACTCGAGTACCGTGCTTTAAGGGGGAAAAGGAAAGAATTTCAATGATCATTAGGTACTCATCAAAATTTCCATACACAACATTATGTATTTCAGCCGTCTACAGGAAATTTTGCGCTATCCGGCGTGAAATTGCAGGCTCTTTATGGGCTAGGTTTACAGCAGTATTGCTGCATGAAAATCATACTGTACCTCTTTTATTGAAACTAGGTGTTCAAAGAATTTACATGTCGTACTATTGATCGAGTTCTACGTATTCAAAGTATTTCAATATGTTCCATTCCCGTTGTCCCTTGAACATCACTGACATTAAAACTAAAGTTATTGAATTGAAAATGTATCAATTTTCATTTTGGTATACACCATTCGAGAACTGACATTCCATTCACGAACATTAAATCCTGGAGCAAAACATGCGATTCATATCCGTTGAATTGTCTCCCCTGCACACTCGAGTACCGTGCTTTAAGGGGGAAAAGGAAAGAATTTCAATGATCATTAGGTACTCATCAAAATTTCCATACACAACATTATGTATTTCAGCCGTCTACAGGAAATTTTGCGCTATCCGGCGTGAAATTGCAGGCCCTTTATGGGCTAGGTTTACAGCAGTATTGCTGCATGAAAATCATACTGTACCTGTTTTATTGGAACCCGCCTTTAGTATATCAGATGATATATGTGGCAATGCTAGCATACTTACCTGGTACAGGGGCTACCGTGATCAGGAACGGCGGTGCCCCCAGGTCGAGGCCTAACCATTGCACTCCGGTCGGGCTGAACCCTGCGATAATCCCAAATGCGGATTACTCGGGTACGCTATTTTTTAGTGTGGGGGTCTGCGTTCGCGCTAACCCCTGTTCATAAAGTAACAAGAGAACAACAATGCCCACGTATATAGCGACATTCAACGCTACATTTACACTTAATCAACATGCTTTATGGTATTGGTTTCCTAAGAAAATGATAAACCAGCAACACAAAGAATGCTACAGAGTACCAAACACAGTATAATTCAACACGTTCAAGCTTTATAATTTCCAAACGAATGGCAATCGTAATTTCATAATGCATTCACATTATGTATGATCTCTTAACATCACCGAAAACTATTTTAATAGTGGTAGCATTTGCTCCGGGTATCATGCAAAATATATTCTTCACATGTCACACAAGGTAGCACACTACAGTAGGACAGCCTGGCCATGGGCGATTTTTTTTGTTAAGCAAATAACTCCTGTATTATGATATGCATAAAAATGAAAAAATAAATGTACACTATAATTGGTATATTCAGTATGAAGTAGTACATACATGCTTCACATTTGTTAAAACAAAATTTAATGAATTGGTTCCCGATTTTAAATTTCAGGATTTTCCGAAAGCGCGTTTACAGAGGAAATTTAGTTTTGCCTACAGCGAAAATGGAAGTCCACAGTCAAGGTAAGATAGCAGGAAAACTTAACTTACAACAAATGTCAAAACAAGATTAATTCTGTCTCCGAGATAGAGATATTTAATTTCAAATAGGTTTCGGAACAAAAAATTGTGTCATTTTGGGGTCAAATATCATATTTTGCAATTCTTGAACAATTTTTAAGCTGTTACCATGATATTCACAGTTCTAAAAATCACAGAAAAAAATAAATTTACTTATCCTTCAGAGCTGTATTAAAATTGCAAATACTGTAAAGATTACAAATATATATGCTTTATTAGAGGTAATATGTAAGGTTAACTGGCAATGTTCACATATCTAAAACATGTGCAATATTTTTCAGAATTGGGCATTCTTACTGTACACTGCTACCACAATCAAAATTGTCTCTGAAAGGTGTTTTAGACGACTCAATCTGAGGCAGACGAAAGCGTCAACGAATCTTCGTATTTCTCTGTGACTGGACAGCGCTTACATGCAATCAAACTTTCCATACACAACATTATGTATTTCAGTTTCTGTCTACGGGAAATTTTGCGCTGTCAGGCGAGAAATTGCCGGCCCTATTTGAGCTAGGTTTACAACAGTATTGCTGCATGAACATTCTACTGTACCTCTTTTATTGAAACCAGGCTTTCAAAGAATTTACATGTCGTACTATTGATCGAGTTCTACGTATTCAAAGTATTTCAATATGTTCCATTCCCGTTGTCCCTTGAACATCACTGACATTAAAACTAAAGTTATTGAATTGAAAATGTATCAATTTTCATTTTGGTATACACCATTCGAGAACTGACATTCCATTCACGAACATTAAATCCTGGAGCAAAACATGCGATTCATATCCGTTGAATTGTCTCCCCTGCACACTCGAATACCGTGCTTTAAGGGGGAAATGGAAGGAATTTCAATGATCATTAGGTACTCATCAAAAGTTCCATACACAACATTATGTATTTCAGCCGTCTACAGGAAATTTTGCGCTATCCGGCGTGAAATTGCAGGCCCTTTATGGGCTAGGTTTACAGCAGTATTGCTGCATGAAAATCATACTGTACCTCTTTTATGGAAACTAGGCTTTCAAAGAATTTACATGTCGTACTATTGATCGAGTTCTACGTATTCAAAGTATTTCAATATGTTCCATTCCCGTTGTCCCTTGAACATCACTGACATTAAAACTAAAGTTATTGAATTGAAAATGTATCAATTTTCATTTTGGTATACACCATTCGAGAACTGACATTCCATTCATGAACATTAAATCCTGGAGCAAAAACATGCGATTCATATCCGTTGAATTGTCTCCCCTGCACACTCGAGTACCGTGCTTTAAGGGGGAAAAGGAAAGAATTTCAATGATCATTAGGTACTCATCAAAATTTCCATACACAACATTATGTATTTCAGCCGTCTACAGGAAATTTTGCGCTATCCGGCGTGAAATTGCAGGCCCTTTATGGGCTAGGTTTACAGCAGTATTGCTGCATGAAAATCATACTGTACCTCTTTTATTGAAACTAGGTGTTCAAAGAATTTACATGTCGTACTATTGATCGAGTTCTACGTATTCAAAGTATTTCAATATGTTCCATTCCCGTTGTCCCTTGAACATCACTGACATTAAAACTAAAGTTATTGAATTGAAAATGTATCAATTTTCATTTTGGT
>NW_022981074.1:0-11197 GCF_902652985.1 Pecten maximus
ATTTTCAAATGTCTAACCGTCACGTTCTGTTTTAATTAGACGTAATGCCGGATTTTGAAATGTATTTCAATTACAATGTATTAGTCAGTTCGTTTTAATCAAAAAAGAGAAATATGTTTGTGATGATTAGGCTTTGTATAACATGTAGCGTAGGACGATAGATAAATAACAACAATAACACAGTTTTTTGCGTAAATTCGAGATTCATGGACACTTTTCGAGAAAAGTGTTTGGCTCTGAAAAGAGCCGTTGTTGGGATTCAAGACTGCGTCCTCAGTTACTCTATATCTTCGTCTTCTGATCCAGAAACAACATCCACGATTTCGCCATACAGATCCTTCCGTAGTCCGGATATGTCTTCAGCTTTTTGGTGGGCATAGTCGTAGTACATGTTCCGTAGGCCTTCGACAACCGACATTCGGAGTCTGTAGCTGTAGCGGAAGGTTCGTAGTCCGTCTCGCTTGGCTCCGAGGTAACGGGACTGCAAATCGTCTAGCTTGTAATTCAGGTGTACTATCTGTTCACAGGCTGTGCGAAATTTACGCTCACTGTCCAGCAGGGTGAAGCGTTGATCGAGTCGGGAGTTCCGTGATATGGTCTTCATTATTTTCTCAAGTGAAATGTTGGTAGCAGAATGTCCATCGGTCATATATACCTGCAGTCGAGTGTCATAGCACAAGGAGAAACTCGTGTACACCCGTATATGCATTCTGACGCGTGTCAGCGCATTTTGTTTATTGAGTGAAAGGCGACCTACCCGGCCTTGTATAAACAGCCGATTACCGTTACGTGGACACGGTCCGTGCACATCACACTGTGTTGACTACGTCCTGTGATCAGAATGCGTGGACAATTGAAACTTGCTGTTGTTGACGAAGTTATGGTAACGTAACTATGACGTCATAGAACAATAAGACAATCAAGATTGACGTAATATAGTAAAGTTGGCGGCCTGGCTGGAGGTGTACGGATCGGGGGTTTGAAATACGTATCAAATCAATATTATATCAATTAAATGAATGGTGCTGCTTTTATTGGACGTATACTTTACATACACGCATCGTTATACACTTGTAAGCTATCCGTTTTCAATACACTGCATTATTGTCGAGCCACATTAATCGATCACATTGTATGGTTCATGCTACTGTTCGTACAATCAAAAGGACGTAACACTTGTTGTCAAAACGGGTGAACGGCGGATTTATATCAAAATACACATTTTGTGTCCGGCCCTTGTGCAATCGGAATCTATCGTTTCCAACTCCATTAGATTACCGACACACGTTAAGTAAAAGTTAGTAATTAATCTACGCATATTGTTTACGGACATTGTGCTGTCGGAATCTATGGTATGAAACTTCATTAGATTACCTACATATGTAGCGGGACTGGACAGAATCGATCATCGGTGACCGGGTAGCTCAATCGGTAGAGCATCCGGCTAGTGTTCTGAAGGTCCCGAGTGCGAACCCCAGTCTGGCCTCTATATTTTCTCCTCTCCCGTTACACATAGATTTTGTTAAAAATAGTAAATTACTAATCTAGTGACATTTTATTTTCAAATGTCTAACCGTCACGTTCTGTTTTAATTAGACGTAATGCCGGATTTTGAAATGTATTTCAATTACAATGTATTAGTCAGTTTCGTTTTAATCAAAAAAAGAGAAATATGTTTGTGATGATTAGGCTTTGTATAACATGTAGCGTAGGACGATAGATAAATAACAACAATAACACAGTTTTTTGCGTAAATTCGAGATTCATGGACACTTTTCGAGAAAAGTGTTTGGCTCTGAAAAGAGCCGTTGTTGGGATTCAAGACTGCGTCTCAGTTACTCTATATCTTCGTCTTCTGATCCAGAAACAACATCCACGATTTCGCCATACAGATCCTTCCGTAGTCCGGATATGTCTTCAGCTTTTTGGTGGGCATAGTCGTAGTACATGTTCCGTAGGCCTTCGACAACCGACATTCGGAGTCTGTAGCTGTAGCGGAAGGTTCGTAGTCCGTCTCGCTTGGCTCCGAGGTAACGGGACTGCAAATCGTCTAGCTTGTAATACAGGTGTACTATCTGTTCACAGGCTGTGCGAAATTTACGCTCACTGTCCAGCAGGGTGAAGCGTTGATCGAGTCGGGAGTTCCGTGATATGGTCTTCATTATTTTCTCAAGTGAAATGTTGGTAGCAGAATGTCCATCGGTCATATATACCTGCAGTCGAGTGTCATAGCACAAGGAGAAACTCGTGTACACCCGTATATGCATTCTGACGCGTGTCAGCGCATTTTGTTTATTGAGTGAAAGGCGACCTACCCGGCCTTGTATAAACAGCCGATTACCGTTACGTGGACACGGTCCGTGCACATCACACTGTGTTGACTACGTCTGTGATCAGAATGCGTGGACAATTGAAACTTGCTGTTGTTGACGAAGTTATGGTAACGTAACTATGACGTCATAGAACAATAAGACAATCAAGATTGACGTAATATAGTAAAAGTTGGCGGCCTGGCTGGAGGTGTACGGATCGGGGGTTTGAAATACGTATCAAATCAATATTATATCAATTAAATGAATGGTGCTGCTTTTATTGGACGTATACTTTACATACACGCATCGTTATACACTTGTAAGCTATCCGTTTTCAATACACTGCATTATTGTCGAGCCACATTAATCGATCACATTGTATGGTTCATGCTACTGTTCGTACAATCAAAAGGACGTAACACTTGTTGTCAAAACGGGTGAACGGCGGATTTATATCAAAATACACATTTTGTGTCCGGCCCTTGTGCAATCGGAATCTATCGTTTCCAACTCCATTAGATTACCGACACACGTTAAGTAAAAGTTAGTAATTAATCTACGCATATTGTTTACGGACATTGTGCTGTCGGAATCTATGGTATGAAACTTCATTAGATTACCTACATATGTAGCGGGACTGGACAGAATCGATCATCGGTGACCGGGTAGCTCAATCGGTAGAGCATCCGGCTAGTGTTCTGAAGGTCCCGAGTTCGAACCCCAGTCTGGCCTCTATATTTTCTCCTCTCCCGTTACACATAGATTTTGTTAGAAATAGTAAATTACTAATCTAGTGACATTTTATTTTCAAATGTCTAACCGTCACGTTCTGTTTTAATTAGACGTAATGCCGGATTTTGAAATGTATTTCAATTACAATGTATTAGTCAGTTTCGTTTTAATCAAAAAAAGAGAAATATGTTTGTGATGATTAGGCTTTGTATAACATGTAGCGTAGGACGATAGATAAATAACAACAATAACACAGTTTTTTGCGTAAATTCGAGATTCATGGACACTTTTCGAGAAAAGTGTTTGGCTCTGAAAAGAGCCGTTGTTGGGATTCAAGACTGCGTCTCAGTTACTCTATATCTTCGTCTTCTGATCCAGAAACAACATCCACGATTTCGCCATACAGATCCTTCCGTAGTCCGGATATGTCTTCAGCTTTTTGGTGGGCATAGTCGTAGTACATGTTCCGTAGGCCTTCGACAACCGACATTCGGAGTCTGTAGCTGTAGCGGAAGGTTCGTAGTCCGTCTCGCTTGGCTCCGAGGTAACGGGACTGCAAATCGTCTAGCTTGTAATTCAGGTGTACTATCTGTTCACAGGCTGTGCGAAATTTACGCTCACTGTCCAGCAGGGTGAAGCGTTGATCGAGTCGGGAGTTCCGTGATATGGTCTTCA
The DNA here is from genome assembly GCF_902652985.1 of Pecten maximus. Classification (NCBI taxonomy): domain Eukaryota; kingdom Metazoa; phylum Mollusca; class Bivalvia; order Pectinida; family Pectinidae; genus Pecten; species Pecten maximus. Next base: position 3,720 of record NW_022981074.1, read on the forward strand.
TTATTTTCTCAAGTGAAATGTTGGTAGCAGAATGTCCATCGGTCATATATACCTGCAGTCGAGTGTCATAGCACAAGGAGAAACTCGTGTACACCCGTATATGCATTCTGACGCGTGTCAGCGCATTTTGTTTATTGAGTGAAAGGCGACCTACCCGGCCTTGTATAAACAGCCGATTACCGTTACGTGGACACGGTCCGTGCACATCACACTGTGTTGACTACGTCTGTGATCAGAATGCGTGGACAATTGAAACTTGCTGTTGTTGACGAAGTTATGGTAACGTAACTATGACGTCATAGAACAATAAGACAATCAAGATTGACGTAATATAGTAAAGTTGGCGGCCTGGCTGGAGGTGTACGGATCGGGGGTTTGAAATACGTATCAAATCAATATTATATCAATTAAATGAATGGTGCTGCTTTTATTGGACGTATACTTTACATACACGCATCGTTATACACTTGTAAGCTATCCGTTTTCAATACACTGCATTATTGTCGAGCCACATTAATCGATCACATTGTATGGTTCATGCTACTGTTCGTACAATCAAAAGGACGTAACACTTGTTGTCAAAACGGGTGAACGGCGGATTTATATCAAAATACACATTTTGTGTCCGGCCCTTGTGCAATCGGAATCTATCGTTTCCAACTCCATTAGATTACCGACACACGTTAAGTAAAAGTTAGTAATTAATCTACGCATATTGTTTACGGACATTGTGCTGTCGGAATCTATGGTATGAAACTTCATTAGATTACCTACATATGTAGCGGGACTGGACAGAATCGATCATCGGTGACCGGGTAGCTCAATCGGTAGAGCATCCGGCTAGTGTTCTGAAGGTCCCGAGTGCGAACCCCAGTCTGGCCTCTATATTTTCTCCTCTACCGTTACACATAGATTTTGTTAAAAATAGTAAATTACTAATCTAGTGACATTTTATTTTCAAATGTCTAACCGTCACGTTCTGTTTTAATTAGACGTAATGCCGGATTTTGAAATGTATTTCAATTACAATGTATTAGTCAGTTTCGTTTTAATCAAAAAAAGAGAAATATGTTTGTGATGATTAGGCTTTGTATAACATGTAGCGTAGGACGATAGATAAATAACAACAATAACACAGTTTTTTGCGTAAATTCGAGATTCATGGACACTTTTCGAGAAAAGTGTTTGGCTCTGAAAAGAGCCGTTGTTAGGATTCAAGACTGCGTCTCAGTTACTCTATATCTTCGTCTTCTGATCCAGAAACAACATCCACGATTTCGCCATACAGATCCTTCCGTAGTCCGGATATGTCTTCAGCTTTTTGGTGGGCATAGTCGTAGTACATGTTCCGTAGGCCTTCGACAACCGACATTCGGAGTCTGTAGCTGTAGCGGAAGGTTCGTAGTCCGTCTCGCTTGGCTCCGAGGTAACGGGACTGCAAATCGTCTAGCTTGTAATTCAGGTGTACTATCTGTTCACAGGCTGTGCGAAATTTACGCTCACTGTCCAGCAGGGTGAAGCGTTGATCGAGTCGGGAGTTCCGTGATATGGTCTTCATTATTTTCTCAGGTGAAATGTTGGTAGCAGAATGTCCATCGGTCATATATACATGTACCTGCAGTCGAGTGTCATAGCACAAGGAGAAACTCGTGTACACCCGTATATGCATTCTGACGCGTGTCAGCGCATTTTGTTTATTGAGTGAAAGGCGACCTACCCGGCCTTGTATAAACAGCCGATTACCGTTACGTGGACACGGTCCGTGCACATCACACTGTGTTGACTACATCTGTGATCAGAATGCGTGGACAATTGAAACTTGCTGTTGTTGACGAAGTTATGGTAACGTAACTATGACGTCATAGAACAATAAGACAATCAAGATTGACGTAATATAGTAAAGTGGGCGGCCTGGCTGGAGGTGTACGGATCGGGGGTTTGAAATACGTATCAAATCAATATTATATCAATTAAATGAATGGTGCTGCTTTTATTGGACGTATACTTTACATGCACGCATCGTTATACACTTGTAAGTTATCCGTTTTCAATACACTGCATTATTGTCGAGCCACATTAATCGATCACATTGTATGGTTCATGCTACTGTTCGTACAATCAAAAGGACGTAACACTTGTTGTAACTTTGACCCTTATAACCTTGAACATGGGTCAAGGTCATTTCTGTTCACAAACTTTTTTGAGCTTCATCCCAGGAACCTAATAGCCAAATATGATTCTATACCTTTTTTGTTTGAACCAATTTGAACCCCTGTGACCTTGAGTAAGGGTCCAAGGTCATTTATTTTCACGAACTTTTCGGGACTCTGTACCAGGAACCTTTCAGCCAAGTATCATGTTTCTACTCATTTTGGTTTACCAGAATATGTTGTTTGAAAGTTTTAACAAATTTGACTCTTTGACATTGAATAGAAGTCGTCATTTTTCTTGGCAATCTTTGTTGGAGTTCGTCGTAGGAACATACAAGTCAAATTTTATGATCACAGGCCATTTTATTTGCAAGATGACATTTGAATGTTTTATCAAAATTGACCTCTGTGTTATGGGTCAAGGTAATTTATTTTCACAAACTTTTCGGGACTCCATATAAGGAACCTACCAGCCAAATATCGTGATTCTAAGCATTTTGATTAAAGTGGAAGTTGTTTGAATCTTTTAACAAATGAACACTGACATTTAAAATGGTTCAAAATAATTTCTTTTAGCTAATCTTGTGGGGCTCTACCCGCAAACATAACAGCAAATATCAGGACGGTAGGCCATTTGGTTTGTGAGAAGTCATTTGAAATTGAAAAGTTGATGCCAAACAGATGACAAACACAGCATTACAACATAAGCTCACTAGGCGAGCTTAAAAAAGTGATAACATATTCAACTGTAAAATTCCAAGATGACCATTTTGTTTTCGTATTCTATTTCAAAATTTAATAGGGACAACTACGGACCGATGGGAACTTACAAATCAAGTTTGAGAAATATCCATCTTGTACTTCTCATGAAATAAATACAACGCTCAACTGTCTGCCATTTTCTTTTTCCAACCAGTATCAAATTCTAACGTGGTCCCGAGAGGGACATACATATGAATTTTCAGAATTAGTCATAAAAAACTTCTACTGTTGACTGCCTGTCGGCGGTTTTGCTTTCCCGATAGGACTGCAGTGGCCGAGTGGTGGTAAAGGTGTCCCAACAATTCATCACTAGCTCTCCACCTTTGAGTCGAGTGTTCGAAACCCACAAAGGGGAGTTGCCTGGTATTGACCGTAGGTTGGTGGTTTTCCTCCGCCTCTTAAACAGGACATGATCCTGGCTGTTAATAGGGTGTTAAACTAAAGTATCAAAAGGGCCAGAGGGCCTGTATTGCTCACCTGGTTCATTTGAGCAAATGTTTTGAAGATAAAACAAAGGAACAGGAATTAAGTCTTAGGGGTATATTTTTTATATCCGTTTTTCTTTTGATGCCCAGCAATAGTATATACATGGTTTTCGTATAGGAATCTCAACAGTTTCAAAGATATAACAAAGGAACTAAGACTTCAGGGGTGGGGAAAACCCTAGAGTCTATTTTTACTGCATGAATGTGTTTATCTTTTGATGGCCAGCAATACTATACATGTATATGTTTAGGGGGTGGGATCTCAAAAGTTTCAAAAATAAAGTAAGTTGTTTATATCAATATAGTCAAATTGCTCCCTTTTGACCCCGCCCCTCACGCCCCTGGGGTTGACAGACCTATCATATGTATAAATTTGAAATCCAGCAACCTAGGGATGATGCCTACCAAGTTTGGTTAAATTCTGATCAAGTAAATTGTTGAAGGACATGATGGACCTGAAAGCCACAGTATGGCATAAGCTCACCTTAACCCTTTCACCCCTACTGACCATATTGGATTTCAAATGATAAATGCATGGCAGAGTCTACTTATGTTTCTAAGGGTTAAAAGGGTTAACCACCAAGATTAAAGCTAAAAATTGGATAGGCACAACTACCAACCAGGGCGAGCCTATTAGGAAGTATTATGAAATCCTGCCAGTACTACTCCGGAAATAATGATCGCCAGGATTGTTTACAGATGGACAGACGATGGACGAAGGATGATTTGAACAGTTCGAAAATTGATGGACAGATGGATGCAACAAGCTTAAAGGGCAAAGGCACTTTACCGATGTGTGCTCATTTTTTGCATGATGCTTAAGTTTGATTCCAAAGAAAAGAAGACAACATAAAAGTTTTTAACTTGTTTATAACAAAACATCATGTATCTTTTCTTGAACAATCAGCCTTTTCCTGAGAACTTATTGAAACATACTTTCTGAAAATTCAAATAAAATCTTCTGAAAACTTCACATGAATTTTAATGAAAGAACTTCCTCAATACCATCTTAGATAACAAATATTAAAATTTATGTACATTAAATATGTTTACATATTAACATAAAACGGTTTTACCAGGGGATTAGAAAATAATCACACTTGCTTCTACAACTGAATATAGCCCAAGTTTCATGTTAGACTATAGCATTTACTGTGCATCTTTGTCATTTGAATTTTTCAGCATATTTTTACAACAAAAACAGCTGGTAATGTGACTGTTTTACAATCATGGAGTCCCCATAGCTAAAATAAATAATGCTGTTCCTGGAGCAGACAGTCATCTTAATCTTACAGATTTTAGAATCACCGCTGTCCATAATAACCATCAATCTAAAATAATTAAGATTATAAAACATGCCCATATACTCCTAAGTCTTCACATACCTGGAGGTTAACTTAAGGATGTGCAAGAAATCTGAAAGTTTTAGTTTTTTTACAATATGAAATAAATCTCAGGCAGATTCTGATTGTAATATCCATTTTTTTAATTTGAATGAGAAATTGTGTAAAAGTTAGAAAATCTTACAAAGTGTGATCTACAGAAAGGGGGAGTTTGTTTCTGATATTCACATGAAAGGGCAAGTTTGTATAAAAACCTGATATTCACATGAAAGGGCAAGTTTGTATAAAAACCTGATATTCACATGAAAGGGCAAGTTTGTATAAAAACCTGATATTCACATAAATTTCACTATCTCTATTTCAGTATTTCACATCTTGTAAAAAATTATGAAGACATTTTTTCACAGAAACAAATGTCTAGCATAAATATGATTATTGATAAAAAGTATTGTTGTCCATTAGAGTTCTTTACTTAAGGGAGAATATCACAACGTCAAGAATGAACACAGTCTTTAACATCTATAGAGGTGTGTGATAACTGATGAGGGGTCACTGAGTGGTCACTTAAGGAGAGAACTGACCACAGCCTTAGCATTAAGGTTGCGGAGGTCTGTGTACGTCTGTCCTGTGCCCACAAATACGATGGGTTGTCCGGTGGTGTAGGTCATGGAAATAGCAGCTCCCACCTGAAACATACACATTTCATAATCAATATCTAAAATCAACATTTCCTTCATTTCTCTTAAAATTTAACAAAGTAAGATACAGGGTCATTAAAAAAAATATTAGGATTTACTAAACAAAGTACACTTTTTTTTTTTTAATTTGAAATTTTGAAAAAAATGTCAAGAATTTAGAAAAAAAAAAATAGAAATTATAAACAAATATAGAAATGAAATATAGTTTTTAATATTTATCTGACAATAAGCCCACACCTTGTAATAAAACACACACCAGACAGTTAAACACATGCTTGGTAGTAAATCTCCTAACCTGCCTATATTCTCTAGCCCTGACATAGCAAGGGTACAGAGATACCACCACAGTGACATGTAACACAATAATTAAAAGCTCTTGTTACTTCAAATGTACTTGTTACCTCACCTTATCATCGATGGTATCAAACTTGGTGAGAATAATGCCATCTATTACACGAGGGTTTTCACTGGCAGAGTGATCAATGAGAGCTTTGTTGAACTTGGTCAGCTGATCTACAGCCTCATTTCCAACCAAAGCTTCTCCAACAAACAGAACCAGATCCGGCTGGTTCACACGAATTAACTGAAAACAGGAAATGGTGAAATATTTTACATTTATAAAACAAGTTCTGGAAGAGTGTAACTGAATGTGTTTACTTGTCCTCACTATATATTGTGTGAGCCAGTTCAGTGTTGTACAGTGCTAAACACTATCCAGTATAATACCACTGTTTCTCTCCTGTTTTATCACTAAAGACTATCCAGTATAATACCACTGTTTCTCTCCTGTTTTATCACTAAAGACTATCCAGTATAATACCACTGTTTCTCTCCTGTTTTATCACTAAAGACTATCCAGTATAATACCACTGTTTCTCTCCTGTTTTATCACTAAAGACTATCCAGTAAAATACCACTGTTTCTCTCCTGTTTTATCACTAAAGACTATCCAGTATAATACCACTGTTTCTCTCCTGTTTTATCACTAAAGACTATCCAGTATAATACCACTGTTTCTCTCCTGTTTTATCACTAAAGACTATCCAGTATAATACCACTATAATACCACTGTTTCTCTCTCGTTTTATCACGTAAGACTATCCAGTATAATACCACTGTTTCTCTCTCGTTTTATCACTAAAGACTATCCAGTATAATACCACTGTTTATCTCCTGTTTTATCACTAAAGACTATCCAGTATAATACCACTGTTTCTCTCCTGTTTATCACTAAAGACTATCCAGTATAATACCACTGTTTCTCTCCTGTTTTATCACATAAGACTATCCAGTATAATACCACTGTTTCTCTCCTGTTTTATCACTAAAGACTATCCAGTATAATACCACTGTTTCTCTCCTGTTTTATCACTAAAGACTATCCAGTATAATACCACTGTTTCTCTCCTGTTTTATCACTAAAGACTATCCAGTATAATACCACTGTTTCTCTCCTGTTTATCACTAAAGACTATCCAGTATAATACCACTGTTTTCTCTCCTGTTTTATCACTAAAGACTATCCATGATAATACCACTGTTTCTCTCCTGTTTTATCACATAAAGACCTATCCAGTATAATACCACTGTTTCTCTCCTGTTTTATCACTAAAGACTATCCAGTATAATACCACTGTTTCTCTCCTGTTTTATCACTAAAGACTATCCAGTATAATACCACTGTTTCTCTCCTGTTTTATCACTAAAGACTATCCAGTATAATACCACTGTTTCTCTCCTGTTTTATCACATAAGACTATCCAGTATAATACCACTGTTTCTCTCCTGTTTTATCACTAAAGACTATCCAGTATAATACCACTGTTTCTCTCCTGTTTTATCACTAAGACTATCCAGTATAATACCACTGTTTTCTCTCCCTCTGTTTATCACTAAGACTATCCAGTATAATACCACTGTTTCTCTCCTGTTTATCACTAAAGACTATCCAGTATAATACCACTGTTTCTCTCCTGTTTTATCACTAAAGACTATCCAGTATAATACCACTGTTTCTCTCCTGTTTTATTCCCCCCTTAA
>NW_022981075.1:0-11203 GCF_902652985.1 Pecten maximus
CTAATAATATGTATACAGTATATACATAGTACAGTATATATACAATAATGTATACAGTATATATACAATAATGTATACAGTATATATACAATAATGTATACAGTATATATACAATAATGTATACAGTATAGATACAATAATGTATACAGTATATATACAATAATGTATACAGTATAGATACAATAATGTATACAGTATAGATACAATAATGTATACAGTATATATACAATAATGTATACAGTATATATACAATAATGTATACAGTATCAATACAATACTGTATACAATATAAATACAATACTGTATACAGTAGGGCTATATGGAGGGTTAAAAGGGACATAATTATATGTTTAACTTTTCTTGTTTGTTTAACCATTTAACTTATTGTTTTGATTATTGTTCCTTTATCTTTTATTTTTTCATTTCTTTATTTTTACATCGTGATAAGTGTTGATATTAAATTTCTTTTATTCAGCGGTAGATAGTTTGTGTTTCTTTGTTTCATATTCCTATTGCTGAAGACTGATGCTATAAACTAAGTAAAATTGTGTTTAACAATTTTAGATATTAGTCGACTATTTCTATTTTGTGACCAAAAACTTTGATTTAATATGTCATTTTTTCAGTTTCTGCTTGATAGTTTTATGGTTTTCAAATTTAGTGGTTTAATATCGCATTTTCTTCTTTTCCTATTTGGTTATTTCAGTATATTTTGTTTCACAACAACAATGTAAGTGTTTCAGAATTATGTCCCAAAAAACCCTTCATGCATTTTTTCAAACTATTCTAACACCAGGGGGCAGTAAAATCTAAACATAAATATATAATCACGGGGCGCTCCCCAACAACCACCGACTGGTAACTTCATATTATGATTTTATCAAAACGGTTAAATCCTAGGCATTGTGCTTATTAGATATGTAATTATTAGTATTGAGACACCGTTTGTGTACCCATAAAATGTTTCTTTTTGACGATTTTTCCGTGTCGTTTTACGACATCGCTCAACTTTTGTGACGGAAGTGGGTCAATCAGCTAGACCAACGTTCATCTTTTCGATAACAAATCTAATCTCTTATGGAGTCGTAGGTTTCCAGTAGGTTTCCCAGGTCTAGTGTAAATGTTACGTGTTCATTCACGTTTTAGAGACAGGCAACGTTTACATATGTAATATTTTTAAAATGTCTTTATTATTTGTTTGTTTAATGAAATTGCTGTGTCGTTAGTTTATGCTTTGATCTCTTGATCAGCTGATATTTGTTTATGTTGTGGAGCAACGACATTTCGAGAATCATATCTCGTACACATTAGCTAAGTACGATGACACGAACTTTCAAGGAACTACGTATACTGTACATGTACTTCAGTACACACTAGCAGTATATTAAATAATTCTTTTTCAGTAATAGAAGTTTTTTTCTCAAATTCTTAATGAAATATAGATATGTTCTAATTAATGCTTTAAATTTTGACAGTGTCAAATTATATCATCCGTTGCATTGATTAATAAATGAAATAATTTTTCAAATATATTTAAACCCTTCACTTTTATGCACCAAAGAAAGCAATATGCAAGAAAGCTGTTCTGACAAATTTTAAGCTAAAATATTGTCAATTATTATGTTGCATTAGGAAAAATTCTGTTGCTTTGGGTGTATAGAAAGATGTCATGCATTTTTTTTTATCTTTTAAAATTAAATCAATTCAATTTATTACAAAAAATTATCAGATAGAAAATTATTTGACAAAATCAAAGAGTTACCAGGTTTTAGCTATCACAAAATAGTTTACTTTGAAATTTCATGAATTAGTAAATTTTCAAATATCTATAAGTTGCTTTATTATCAATTCCATATCAACATATTTCAACCCTTTGCTTACATGTGCCAAAGAAAACCATGTGCGAGAAACCTGTTCTGAGAAAATTTTACTAAAATTATGTTGATTGTTATATCACATAAGTTAATTAACTAATTTAGGGTGTGGAACCATGTTGTAGTTTTGTCTTTTGAATTTGTAATCAGTTTCAACTTATCACAAAAGGTATAATAGAAAACTACTTAAAAATTGTCAAAATTAAAAAAATTGCTAATATTTTGTTATCACTATTTTACAAAATAGTTTTTCTCCAAAATTTCATCTGCACATAGGTAGCAAGTGGTAAATTTTGAAATATCTTTGCTTTAAATATCATTCTGACATATTTCAACCTTTCGCTTACATATACCAAAGAAAACAATGTGCAAGACACCAATTCTGACAAATTTATACTTAAGTTTTTGGAACTATTATGTATTTACTGTGTTGCACTATGTTAAATTCAATGTTGGGGAACAAAGTAGTTGTTTTTTTTATCTTTTGAATTTAAACTTTACTTATATAAAGGTATTATAGAAAATTATTTGACAATTTCAAACAATGACCAGGATTTAATGATAACCATTCTACAAGATAGTCTTCTTCATAATGTCATCTCCACACAGGTGAAATACAGTAACACTACAGTAGGACTAGTGTACATGTAAATAGTTTATATGTTTCTTTTTTTTAGGCCAACACCACCATATGCAAACATTTACATTAGGAAGGATGTTACAAATTGTTGGCCAAAGACTGCAGTTAATTTCCCTCTATATTCTACTGAAGAAACAAATTCAGGATTTTGAAACTTTACATAAAATCTGGTTTTAATTTCATATTGTAGAACTATTTTCTCAATATCAAACTATTTTGATATTGGGATAACACCATTTTCTTTTATTTTCACATCTTTTACAATTGCAACTGTAACAAATAAAAATTAAAAAGTTTTAAACAGGTACTGAAATTGCAGGCCTTAGACCGCAAGTAATTATCCTCTATGTTCTACTTAAAAAAAAATTCATTAAAATGTTTTTGAGACTGCATAAAATATGGTTTTCATTTCATTTTGTAGAAGTACTCTCTCAATTTCAAGCCATTTAGATATTAAGAAACAAATTTTCCACAATTTTCACTTCTTTGGTACTATTGCCACTGTAAGATAGTTAATTATTTATTATTGAGGGGCCGCGGCGGCCGAGTGGTTAAGGTGTCATGACACTTAATATCACTAGCTATCCACCTCTGGGTTGCTAGTTCGAAACCTACGTTGGAAGTTAACTGGCCATGGTACTGACCATAGGCCGGTAGTGTTTCTCCTGGTACCCCGGCTTTCCTCCACCTCTAAACCTGAACTTAGCAGTTAATAGGACGTTAAACCAAATACACCAAGTATATTAGTATTATATATATAGAAGAAGTATAGTTTGAACAGTTATCCTGCAGAAGAAAATGGAAGCTGACAATCAGTCCGGTATGTGCTGTCATGGTTATGTCTTTGGACAAGACCACTTTACCCTTTTTGTTCTGGATGGCATGCAATGGGCCTCTTGTATGTTCAGTCAGGTAGTCACCCACTACTACAAGGAGACCCAGCCTCAGACTTAGAAGATGCTACTTATTTTTTAGAATCTTGGCAAACTGGTCTACACTGCTACCTTACAAGAAGTTTAAATCATTTATTTGAAAAGAAAATATTATTTATTTTGCTTGGTAAGCTCCATTTCCTGGATGGCTTGTGGACAGACAGCTCTCCTGCATGTTGTTCAGAGGTAGTCTCTAACTACTACAAGGAGACCCTGCCTCAAACTGACTCAGCTGGCTATTCAAAGGGTGATAAACAAAGCTAACAAATAACAAAGCAAATATATATAAGAGTAAGAGATAATTTGCCACTTAATTTTCAAAAACTCCAGGGCAAACTGGTGTACACTGCTACCTGATAAAAGGTTGAAAAAGTTATTTAAAAATAAAAATATGATTTATTATGCATTATTAAGCTTCCTTTACATGAATTATTGGTCAAATTCACATAAATAATTTAAAACTTGCTACAGTAATTACTTAATTTTCATCTGTGATAGAAAAAGGGAGATAACTCGCTCACCTGTTCTTGATATTAAATTACATGGGTAATAAGATATTTCCCTGAAGTTATATTCATGATCGATCAAATATCGATATGATGATGATTGATAATGAACTTATTAGTGATTCCCAACACTACTGAAGAAGTTTTCGAATAAAACCAGAGATCCCAGAGGGATCTTGGCGCCCACCATTGAATGATCTTTATAGGTTCCATGTCAGATTGATCTTTTCTCTACTTTTCCCTTCCTCTAAGTGTTACTAATCTGTGTAAATTCAGAAACAGCCCTCTAGTACTTTTCAAACAAGGGGAACCTATATATAAAATTTAAGATTTAGCAATAATGGCTGTCTGTCGGCCATGTTGTTTTCGGATTGGTCCCAAAATGCAACACCAGGACCAAGGGGAACCTACATATGAAATTTGAGAAAGATCCCTTCAGTACCTTCTGTAAAATAGCGATAACAAACTTCAATTGTCAAAATACAAGATGGCTGCCTGTCGGCCAGTTTGTTTTCTGACTGGTCTCAAAATCCAATATGCATAACTAGGCACAGAGGGCAACCTACAAATGAATTTTCAGAAAGATCCCTTCAGCCATTTCTGATAAATAGCGATAACAAAATTCAATTGTCAAAATCCAAAATGGCTGGCTGTCGGCCATGTTGTTTTCCTATTGGTCCCAAGATGCAATATGCAGAACTACAGACCAAGGGGAACTTACAAAAAAGTTTGAGAACGATCCCTTCAGTACTTTCTGAGAAATAGCGATAACAAACTTCAATTGTCAAAATCCAAGATGGCTGCCTGTCGGCCATATTGTTTTCCGATTGGTCTCAAAATGCAATATGCATAACTAGGCACAGAGGGCAACCTACAAATGAAATTTCAGAAAGATCCCTTCAGCCATTTCTGATAAATAGCGATAACAAAATTCAATTGTCAAAATCCAAAATGGCTGGCTGTCGGCCATGTTGTTTTCCTATTGGTCCCAAGATGCAATATGCAGAACTACAGACCAAGGGGAACTTACAAAAAAGTTTGAGAACGATCCCTTCAGTACTTTCTGAGAAATAGCGATAACAAACTTCAATTGTCAAAATCCAAGATGGCTGCCTGTCGGCCATGTTGTTTTCCGATTGGTCTCAAAATGCAATATGCATAACTAGGCACCGAGAGGAACCTACATATGAAATTTGAGAAAGATCCCTTTAGCACTTTCTTAGAAATAGCGATAACAAGTTTCAATTGTCAAAATCTAAGATGGCTGCCTGTCGGCCATGTTGTTTTCCGATTAGTCTCAAAATGCAATATACATAACAAGGCACCGAGGGGAACCTACATATGAAATTTGAGAAAGATCCCTTCATTACTTTCTGAGAAATAGCGATAACAAACTTCAATTGTCAAAATCCAAGATGGCTGCCTGTCGGCCATGTTGTTTTCCGATTGGTCTCAAAATGCAATATGCATAACTAGGCACCGAGAGGAACCTACATATGAAATTTGAGAAAGATCCCTTTAGCACTTTCTTAGAAATAGCGATAACAAGTTTCAATTGTCAAAATCTAAGATGGCTGCCTGTCGGCCATGTTGTTTTCCGATTAGTCTCAAAATGCAATATACATAACAAGGCACCGAGGGGAACCTACATATGAAATTTGAGAAAGATCCCTTCATTACTTTCTGAGAAATAGCGATAACAAACTTCAATTGTCAAAATCCAAGATGGCTGCCTGTCGGCCATGTTGTTTTCTGATTGGTCTCAAAATGCAATATGCATAACTAGGCACCGAGAGGAACCTACATATGAAATTTGAGAAAGATCCCTTTAGCACTTTCTTAGAAATAGAGATAACAAGTTTCAATTGTCAAAATCTAAGATGGCTGCCTGTCGGCCATGTTGTTTTCCTATTAGTCTCAAAATGCAATATACATAACAAGGCACCAAGGGGAACCTACATATGAAATTTGAGAAAGATCCCTTCATTACTTTCTGAGAAATAGCGATAACAAACTTCAATTGTCAAAATCCAAGATGGCTGCCTGTCGGCCATGTTGTTTTCCGATTGGTCTCAAAATGCAATATGCATAACTAGGCACCGAGAGAAACCTACATATGAAATTTGAGAAAGATCCCTTTAGCACTTTCTTAGAAATAGAGATAACAAGTTTCAATTGTCAAAATCTAAGATGGCTGCCTGTCGGCCATGTTGTTTTCCTATTAGTCTCAAAATGCAATATACATAACAAGGCACCGAGGGGAACCTACATATGAAATTTGAGAAAGATCCCTTCATTACTTTCTGAGAAATAGCGATAACAAACTTCAATTGTCAAAATCCAAGATGGCTGCCTGTCGGCCATGTTGTTTTCCGATTGGTCTCAAAATGCAATATGCATAACAAGGCACCGAGAGGAACCTACATATGAAATTTGAGAAAGATCACTTTAGCACTTTCTTAGAAATAGCGATAACAAGTTTCAATTGTCAAAATCTAAGATGGCTACCTGTCGGCCATGTTGTTTTCCGATTAGTCTCAAAATGCAATATACATAACAAGGCACCAAGGGGAACCTACATATGAAATTTGAGAAAGATCCCTTCATTACTTTCTGAGAAATAGCGATAACAAACTTCAATTGTCAAAATCCAAGATGGCTGCCTGTCGGCCATGTTGTTTTCCGATTTATCTCAAAATGCAATATGCATAACTAGGCACCAAGGGGAACTTGCATATGAAATTTGAGAAAGATCCCTTCAGTACTTTCTGAGAAATAGCGATAACAAGAATTGTTTACGGACGGACGGACGGACCACGGACGCAGGGCGATTTGAATAGCCCACCATCTGATGATGGTGGGCTAAAAAATTAGACAATCTCCCAATTTGCTTGACACGGACCACTGACAAAGACGCTTGATACTGACTTTGAACTATGGGGAAATGCTTTAACCAAATGTCCAAAAAAAATGAAAGTATCCTATGAAATGAACTCTTCCTAGACTTAACTAATAATTGACAATTAACTAAAATGTAGAAAACCAACGATTGTAAAGATTTAAAATACTTTATTTATTTTGTAAATCTCATTTAATTGAGGAATAAAAGAATTGATTGATTGATTGATTGATTGGTTGATGGAAGTCTAACCGTTATATCGAAGTCTTGGAACTGGCAGTACGGGCGCTGTATGATCAATCTAATTAAAATCTAGATGGTCATTATCACTACACGTTTCTCATGTAACGTAGTGATAATGACCATCTAGATTTTAATTAGATTGCTGTATGATATGCGGAACTACGAAAACCAGTCTAGTACTTCGAGCTCTTGGCCTACTGCCTGTGCCATTCAACCGGAGCAGATACGAAAAAACGGGCTCGGTGTCGTAAACACTTTTTTTTAAACTAGGATTTTATCATCTGAGGTATAATATTGATATTATTTCGAATATTAAGGATAAAAAGCAGTGAGTGTATAATTAAGGGCCAAAGCTTTATCCAAACAATGATGAAGTGTTTCAGTCGGACATTGGTAGGGATTTGAGAGTCACTGTTGCCATGGCTGCTGTAGGGAGTAATCCTTACTTCCGAAGCGATTGATTTGAGCACCCTCTGGCGATAGAATGAAGATGAAAAATTGCATAAGGGTTGTTTGGGACATAATTCTAACTTTCTATTTCTTACTTTTTCCCCTTTCTTTCTCTCTTCATTTTTAGTTTTCATCTTTCATGTAACATGTTTTAGCAAAAATGGTTATTTTACAAGTTGTAAAATTGGAGAACTTTAAAGTTTAAATATAAAATCTTAACAACAGTAAAAAAACAAAAACAAAAAAACAAAATGCACAATTGAAGATATAATTTTAAAATAAAGAGTTTTGAATTCAAAAAAGTAATAACGTAAAATGAAGCATTAAAATTGTGAGAAATAAATCAGTAATGACAAATAATGAGAAGTTGCAATTAGAAAAGTAAAAAAAAGTAAGAAAAAAGATTGAAAATAGTATGTTTGACTTATGTCCCTTTTAACCCTCCATAGGGCTAGTCGGTAAATGGTATTTGCGTGTTTGTTGTTGCATTAAGTAGAGAGGAGACTATTTTCGGACACTTAGTAGATACCTTTCCTCAAAGAGTGTAAGGTCGTACGAGTTATCTCCCTTCCTGAGACTTTACACGGCATTACGTATACACTACACGTGGGGTGTGTAGAGTTAGGGCATTGCGATGCTCGGTGTCGAACAGTGAGGATGTTGTCAATTTGTTGGTTCTTATGTGGATTACCCAACCTCCCGGCCCTTTGACTTTATTTTTTTTATAATTATGTACATTGGTTTAATTGGTTATTGACGAAGTTTGATCAGGTTTGATATACTTCAGATATATTTCTCTTGTTGAGGTATCGCGTGCTATCTAACACAGGTTTCCATTCTACACAGTAAATCGTGGTTTTTCCTGGTCGGCGACATTACCTGTGATATAGGGTACCTATCTAGTATTTACGGAAAGAAAAAGTACAAAGTTTACTTTGTTGTACATGAACAGTTTCAATCAGTAAGATGGTTGTATTTATTGAATCATCAACAATTGTTTGTTAAATGATGTTGTTGTTATGCTGGAAACGAAATACATAAGCCGCACATCCTGTATTCGTTGTTTTCTTGTCTTTGATATATAACTACGTAAGGCAATATTATTTTTTGGACGCACAATAGATATATGTAGAGGGAGAAAATGAATGGAAACTATTTCCATCCTCAAATATCTCCTTTGTTTAAATGCTATTTTCTTCAAAGCAATGCTCCATGTATGATAACTCGAAGGTTTCTGGTGTTCTATCGTCCCTTTAAAGTGTTATATTTTTCAAAAGCCGATAAAATGCACAAACATAAATTAAAACCTTTCAGTTACATATAGGGTAGTGTCATACACAGGGACTCGGTTTCGAGATTCTGAGTAATATATATATGACATCAGTAAACAGCCACAACACTATAAATTAAGTATTCATATACAATTGAGTGTAGACTAAAGGTTACAACCAAGTGCACTCCATTTGGACTCCAGATAAACCTTATAAAAATCGGACTTTTTCATCGATAACCCCGATTGGCGATAGCCCCTGTGATCACTTCATTCTTTTAAACATTTCTATGTTTCAGACCCGTGTACGTTCGCTGTTCCGTCTTAAACGCAAACGCTACGGAAGTGCTACGGAAATGCTACGGAAATGGTACGATAATGCTACGGAAGTGCTACGGAAATGCTACGGTAATGCTACGGAAATGCTACGGTTGACGCTCACAAATAATCGGCCGTTTCTAAATAAATTGTCTGGTTCTTATAAAAAGCTGATCCTAGACGAAGCGAACTCGTAGAAACGACAGTGAAATGGTGTCTGATGGAGTTAATGCTGTATCGGGAAGTGGAAGAACGTTTTATCAAACTGTACTAATATAGAAAACAAAAAATTGTACAACTTTTAGAAACCGGAAATATTAAGGTCATATACGGATCTTTCAAAGAGGTATGGCGCATATTGGCCTGTTTCGACCTAACTGTGACCGTTTTCAAAATAAAAAAATAAATTTTTAAAAAAAAGTTTTTGAATACAAACCTTAAATCTATAACATATAAATATTCTTATTTGCGAAAAATGTGTTTGTTCATTACAATGGATATTTCATTAAATGACCATAAAGTTGCATCATCGGGCTATTTGCAACTTTCGAGGGGGGTTTTCCCACATTTATATCATTTTTTGACATAGAGCGCATCGGAAGACCAACTTTTACAATGTCTTATTTTATTCTATGTACCAAAAGACAACTAAAATCCTATTCTTAAAAAGTGGTCCTCCGATGCGCTGTCACCGAAAAATTGAAAAAAACGTAGTTGATAAAATATTTTAATTCAGCACTAACTAGACTGACTACATCTGATAACATAAACATCTCAATGTCATAAGTCTGTATAGCTCATATGGTAGAACCATCGCTTATAATTAACAACCTAAAAGTTTGGAGTTAAAATCACCAAAAGGTAGCTTTTTCATATTTTATATTTCTTAATATCATTTTTTTTTTCTTTATCGTATTTTAAAGATATTTGTAACATTAAAAGCATATCTAATATAAAATATTTAGTAAAAAGATGAAAATGTTGTGATAGAAAATTTTGATAAAAAAAAGAGAGAGAGTAAAACCTTAACCGATTTACCCCGTATCATACAAAGTAAAATGTAAATGAACTGCAGCGTCGACAACAGGCATACATGGATGGGTAGTGTAAAATTCATATTAAGCATGTCAATTTTACTTTATTTCATATGGTATTGATTTGAGGTTTTTAAAGTAAAACCAATTTTCATGAGGTAATACTTACCATAACTTTAGTATGCATATTCATCACTTACACCCATCTTTGTATCCCCAAAAAACAAGATTCAAAAATCCCGCCCTCCCTACCGTCACGTGACCTGTATCTTAATGATTACGCAACAGAGTGATCTCCCATCCTCAAAAACCTTTATGGAGCCACATGGGCAGCCAGGATAATGAGTTAAGGGGAGGAATAAAAGGGTGGGACTCCATAAGTTATGGTAAGTATTACCTCATGAAAATTGGTTTTACTTTAAAAACCTCAATTTCATTTCAGTAATAATTACCATAACTTTAGTATGCGAATTCGTCTTACCGTAGTGGAGACTCGAAGCCAGGCAGCCCATAACGACGGCACAGCAACCCAGACGCAACTCCAGGTAGGTAGGGAGATAAATAGGTTCAAGAACCCCCCAATTTTAGCCGACAATGATTAAAAAATGGCAACTACCTCCGCGTATGCAGAGCAGGTGTACCATTGTGATGCCTGATCGCATGATAAATTAAAAAAAAAAAAAAAAAAAACTACAGATTACTGTGGAGGCACAGCCACAGACTGTGCCACCACCACCGGACCAAGAGAGTACAACCCATCTGAATGCGAAGCCAATGACCGGAGATAAAAATCTGTAAAGGTATTCTGCCCACGCCAGAAGGCAGCGGACATGACATCCTGAAAGGAGGAGCCATTGAGAAGAGCCCATGATGTAGCAAGGGCCCTAACCTCATGAGCTCTCACCTTGTAACGAGCCTGAACCTGATCATCAGAATGGTCATAAGCAAACTTGATAACCTGACAGATCCATCTGGAAATGGACTGGGAGGAGATCTCCTGCTGACCCTGCTTGATGGACAAGAAAAGCCGGTCGATA
>NW_022981076.1:0-11149 GCF_902652985.1 Pecten maximus
CAAATCAACTTCAATTGTCAAAATCCAAGATGGCTGCCTGTCGGCCATGTTGTTTTCCGATTGGTCTCAAAATGCAATATGCATAACTAGGCACCAAGGGGAACCTACATCTGAAATTTCAGAAAGATCCATTCAGTACTTTCTGAGAAATAGCGATAACAAGAATTGTTTACGGACGGAGGGACGGACGGACGGAGGGACGACGGACCACGGACGCAGGGCGATTTGAATAGCCCACCATCTGATGATGGTGGGCTAAAAAGATTTCACCCATGATGCAGGATTGAATGAAGATGAACAACAGGTATTCAGCTATGTACCATGGTAAAAGACAAACCAACTAACACTTCACTCATTGGGAGTTAATAACCATGATAGCCAAGGGTCGTGATATTGGACAAATAAAGAGATCCCAAAGGGATGCTGACACCCAACACTGAATGATCTTTATTAGTTCTATGTCATACTGGTCTTCCAACTACTTTTCCTGTAAATAATCTAATAACAAGAACAAGTGGAACCTACATGTTAAGTTTGAGAAACATTTCCCCTGTTTTTTCAAGAAATAGCATTACCAAACTTCAGCCATTTTGTTTTCCTAATCAAAAATCTTAATCAAATTAGCATAACTAGGGACCAAGGGGAATTCACCTACACATGAAGTCTGAAGAATATCCTTCCAGTACTTTTCAAGAAATAGTGGTATCAAACTTCAATTGGCACAACTAGTGACTAAGGGGAACCTTCACATGAAGTTTAAAGAATATCCATCAAGTTCTTTTTCAAGAAATAGTGATAACAAACATCAATTATCGAAATCCAAGATGGCTGCCTGTGGGCCAATTTGTTTATTTATCTGATAAAAAATCTAAATTGAATTGGCACAAGGACCAAGGGAAACCTTCACATGATGTTTGAAGAATATCCCTCTAATACTTTTCAAGAGAGAGTGATAACAAGGACTGTTTACAAATGGACGGACAACTACAGACGGATGACAGACCATGGATGCAGGGTGATTTGAATAGTCTGCCATCTGATGATGCTGGGCTAAAAAACATGCTGAGATAATGACTTCTGAAGTTAAAATATTCAACCTTGATGTACTATTTTCAGATCACAAAGGTCAAATATGTTCAGATCTTCACTTTTCTTCATTTTCTTCACCATCATGAATTTAATGGATCATTAATGAAATAGGTAGAACGAGGACACCAAGCATTCATCTATACAAAATATGTAAAAGTCATCCTGATAACAGCTGCCTAGCAGTTGAAACATGTTGATGTCATCTAGAAGACAATAAAGAAGAAAACTGTTCTTGGATGTTGAGAAGCATTTATTTCCTAATATCATGTTCACCACATAGGAAGGATCTCTATTGAATACCGTAAGATATCTATCAAAGAAGATTTCTGTTATTTGAAATGAAAGGACTGAGAATCTTAACGAAATTAATCAACAACCAAAGAAAATACTGTCAAAAAGCTGCATAGTAAAATGCTAGACCATCACAAAAAGTATTGTGAACAAATATTGGTAAAACATTTCCAACATTTACCCTATATAATTAAATATAAAATGTTAATGCCTTCCAAAACTGAGCTAAATACTGAAAACTAATAGCTGTGTACATACATGAAGATCATTTCCTTGATGTAGTAGACCAACACTGATAGCAGGACTATTCAACTATATAAACTATAAAACTATGAAAACAAAAGTAAACAGGAATCTTGTATTTTTCTCAACTAGCAAAAGTTATAAACTTTACCATAATACAACACTGAAAGCCCAAATATAACCTGAAGTTCTTGAAAATGAAAGTTTTCGAAAATATCACTTCCACCCGAAGTTCGAAAATTAATTGCCGCCAACGATCAAAAATGAAAATGATGTACACAGCTCCCTGAGTTAGTGATTAGCTAATGGGTCAATTGGTGAGAAAATGAGGACACGACAAGTTAGTGAATGTCATAAAAAGATCTTATAAATATCCGCAACTAGTTGGAAAGATGGAAGAGATCGAAAGAGGCTGTGTCATTTGAGTCAAAGGAGGAATTCACATTGCTACTGGAAAGTTCTGGGGGATAAATTGATAGTCGAAGCAACAGACTGACAGGTTTGTAATGAAGTTCTGCTCTAAGTTAAACTTATTACCATGCTGACAAATGACAGACACTATAACAAAATATTACCTCATTGAACCACAAGTCCACAATAAATGATTTTACAAGCATACTGTGTATTTGTCTTATCTTTGGCAATTTCCTTCATTTACTTTGTATATGAATGTAGGTTAAGGTCATCCATAAAAAAAAAAACTTGGAAGCACTTCACCCCAGCATGTTACAGGCCCAATATTAAGTCCATGGGCCTCTTGATTGTTGTGAAGAAGTCATTCTAAGATTTTAGTCTATTTGAACCATGTGACCTTTAATATATATGTTAAGGTCATCCATTTAAACAAACTTGATAACCCTTCACCCCTGCATGCGACAGGCCCAATATCAATTCCCTGGGCCTCGATCTTGGTTATTGATAAAAAGTTTTTTGAAAATTTGAGCCTATATGACCCATATGATCTTAGATGAAGGTCAAGGTCATTCATTTGAACAAATTTGGTAGCCCTTCACCCCAGCATACTACAGGCCCAATATAAAGTCCCTGTGCCTCTTGCTTATTTAGAAGTTTTTTTTAAAGATGTTAGCCTATTTGACCCATGAGACCTTGAATGAGGGTCAAGGTCATTTATTTGAACAAACTTGGTAGCCCTTCACCCCAGCATGCTACAGACCCAATATCAAATCCCTGGTCCCCTTGGTTGTTGAGAAGAAGTTGTTTGAAGATTTTAGCCTATTTGACCCATATAACCTTGAATGATCGAAGGTCAATGTCATTTATTTGAACAAACTTGGTAGCCTTTCAACTCAGCATGCTGGTTAGCTGGGGAAAATCGTTGCTGCAGCGCGGCTGTCAATATACCGAAATCAGCCTTCTCATAAGCCGGAAGATTACCTAATACGCCTTGCGCCAGCCCCCTTAAATTTACTGTGA
Source organism: Pecten maximus (assembly GCF_902652985.1). Taxonomy (NCBI): domain Eukaryota; kingdom Metazoa; phylum Mollusca; class Bivalvia; order Pectinida; family Pectinidae; genus Pecten; species Pecten maximus. The sequence continues at coordinate 3,058 of NW_022981076.1, forward strand.
GATGCATACCCTTCTCACTGAAGGACCAATTATTTAAAGAAGCGCACATTTCAAAATGTGTCCTGTAATCAATCCAGGATGTTAAACCGTCATATGTTGCTGGCTTAACTTTCGTGGTTGATTGGGCTTGTTGCTTCAATGGCAAGATTCATCTTGTATCCACATCAGGGACGTCTGGTCTTCCATCATTCCCATGCTGACGTTCCTTATTACGCCACTGTCGATTCATTCCCAACGCCATTGTAGTATCCGTTTCATCACCGGGCGTACTAGTCAACCATTTCTCTTCAATGAAATCGTCTCCTTGTCGCCCTGTTCGGCCTCTTCGCTGCTCTGTTCTCAACCGCGAATCCATTAGTGAAATCTTTCGGCGTTGTCTAACGCCCGCTGAAGCCACCTCACGTCTCGGCGCTAAATCCTCAAATACACCTCCTGTGTACATGGCTTCCGGTGTCGGATATTCCAATTTCCTCTCTAGTTTACATTTACGATACCCTGGCTGTGTTTTCGGCCTTGCTCCACCATAAGGATCAAACTCCTTTGGTTGTTGACTCATAGGTGTCGGTTGTGCCGGAGACGCCCGATGCGCCGCCGATCCCTGCAATGCTGTAGACGCCTGGCGTGATGGACATGGTAGTAAGTCGTGCCGGCGATAGTTGTAACGCCGGTGACGCCTCTTGCTTTAGCGTCGGATTGCTTATGTCCGTCATATTCATATGGTCAATCTCCGTCTGCAGCTTTTCTATTGTTATATACAATTCTTCCAGTTTTGACGCCATGTTTACGCAGTATACCGCTGCCACCAATTTTGTAACGGTTTAACCTGCTTGGTTCACTGTTTTCCTACTCTCCAGGGTTCCTGCGTAAGATCGTCGTTGGTGCTATTCACCGCTAGTGTATAAAACAACCAAACAACGACTGCGATTTGATGACATTTATTCCCAGACATTGGTTACATGAGACATCAACAGAGAGAAATGCAAGCATTATGTGGGCACCCGGTGATACATATTCCGCGCTGGCGTAACATGAAGTTAATATATGGTAGTTGGCACACTCGGTGGCGTGAGGATGTCCGACCGTCGGCCCGGCGTTGCCTGGTGCGCCCCGGCGTCGGTCTGTACACCGGGGCGTTCCTGGCGACAACCTGTGCCCGTCTACCTTACGCCCCAGCCAGCATCTCACCCGTCACAGTCCACCGGCCACCTCACTACACCGAGTGCTATTCATAGATATTGTGTGCTCTCACCTGTTGTCCGGTCGTCGCAGCTACAGGTGTCTAAGAGACTCCCGACTACCGTGCGCGGGTATATATAGCCACGAGCACACATAATACGTCGCAATCCTTTACATGGTAACAACACAGATAGTACGCACTCAATACAAATACAGGTAAATATATACAATACATGTGCAACAAATACACGATCATTACATATAAAAAAATGTTGAATTTTATAAGCTGTGTTGTCGTTTCATTGATCTGCAGCCAGCCAAAAAAGTCGAGACAGAACCACAGAGTTGACGAACTTAAATCACTATGCTAACCAGTGTCTGAAGCCAGAACTTTTACATGTTATTATTTTATAAAACGTTATTTTCATACCGTTGCTCAGATAGATAATAGAGGAATTTGCCATACATGATACAAAATATTGTTCATCTAGTCATAAGCGAATATGCATGTTACCACTCTATTATCCGACAACTTACGTTAGAAATTGCGTACGTTCATTTGTCCATATCGTCGGCTCGGTGAAATCGCGTGCAATCTCTGCTTTCTCTTTACAAACCGGAAGTGACATCTACATCTCCATGCTGAAGACGCTCTAATATTTAGAGTATACGTCTGTGGTAAATTGCATATCAAAACCGATCATCAGTGAAAAGGAGATTGCACTCAGTGAAATATATAAAAGTTATCGTTTCAGTATAGCGATAAAACAATAAATCAATATTGTTCCATCATAAACACATATAAGACTTGTATTTCCGGTTTGATCGAAGTCAATAGCGTGTTTGTTGTTTACACGACATGTATGGATTCTACTTTCTGTTCGCTTTGGTGATTTATTTCTTCGAAATAGACAACGGAGGATGGTAAGCTTTATATGTTATTTGTGTGAACCTTAAAATATCTTATTTCTAACATTCTGGTGCTCGGTACCTCAGAAATGATTAGATCTGACGAACTTATGAATGGGCGTAATGTTACTGAACCACGTGTCATAAGCTCACAGTTTAGTACACGTGTGGTTATTTATTTTCGATATAAAAGACTGTATAAAACAGCGTATTATTCAAGTATGACTGTTGCATCAACTTTCAAGTGGTTGTTAATTTTGAAACATTGGCTATTTTCACACATATACAGACTACAGTATATAATATACACATGTATGTATAACGTTATTAAGAATAAGAGTTCCATTCTGTCTATAACCACACACTCTTTAGACCACTAAAACTGAATAGTTAGAGGCTTCAAAGTTCTGATTGGCTGTTAAACCTGAAAAAAAACTTTTGGTCAAAATGTAAATGTGTTCCATACCCCCTTTGCCACTACAAGATACAAAACACTTTATTTATCGTCAAATATTTAGAACAAGAACATACAAATGTAAGCTTCAAGAGCTTGTACACATGTATTTCAACAAACAGAAGAGCAGAACTGTCCAATCAAATAAACATATTACCAAAAGAAGGACGAGCATACATAACATAATTGTTACATTCGGCAAGCAAATATTTAACTAAAATTTATACAAAGTGAGTACTTAAGAAACAAGAAAGAAAATTGAAAGGATTCAGAAACAAGTACTTGGTACTTATGTAAATCTGTCTCCTTGTGTTTATTACGACGGCCCATATACGCCTGGACAATATACACATAAGCAATTGATGTTTGTCCGAGGTTTCCAGAAAAATGTGGTAAAAAAACTGCATATGCAGTTGTTTTTTGCCAAGTGTCGGACACATTTCATCGTCAGATTTTGCTTTGCTTTTTGTTTATTTCGACAATGCAGTGTTGGCCCGTAGCCGCCTTGGCACATTTCGAGCTTTGCTCAGGTAATTTACATACCATTTGATAACTCCCGACTACCTGATGTGGCACAGGTGGCCCATGGAGACAGCCCACTTGACCTTGTAAGCTTAGGTGTAATGTGTGGGTAAAACCATAAGGTACAAAGGTTAAGAGGAGGAGACATGCAAATATCCGGATGATATGAACATAGGCCTGAAAAGATTGTTACACATATATGTAATCCTGTCTTCTGAAATCGCAATTGATATACATGATATAGAACATTAACACAGTTAACGTTTGAATTAAAATATTATTTCAGAATTTTAGTCTACATACATAAATAGTTTTGTGTGTAAGAACAAGTTTAACAAACATTTTAGCAGAAGCTATATATTCAAAATGTGGTCAAAAAGAACTATACATGTACATACATTTTGAATGTTTGTCACGCCAGCAAGGCCTTTCACAAAATAATAAAATACTGAGAAAAAAATGCGCGTCTTTTGTTCGTACTCAAAGCGCAGAAAGGTAATATATCTAATATGTGGGAGGGGCGAAACAATTACAAATTGCATTCATGATCTCAATGGGCCACCTGTGCTTCATCAGGCAGTCGGGAGTTATCAAATGGTATGTAATTATATAAATTACCTAGCAAAGCTCGAAAAGTGCCAAGGCGGTTACGGGCCAACATTGCGTTGTCGAAATAAACAAAAAGCAAAGCAAAATCTGACAATGAAATGTGTCCGACACCTCGGACAAACATCAATTGCTTATGTGTATATTGTCCAGGCGTATATGGGCCGTCGTAGTTTATAGATAGCTAATGAACACAGTGCTGGCAATTTTACATGTATAATATACATGTATATAACATGTGCAGGGGAAAGGAAGAGAAAGGGTTTAGAAAAGGATGATGCTGGGGGCATTTCATTTCAGGAACAAACACTGATTACTTGATAACACACAATGTATGACTATAGAACCATCAGGGATGCACCTGTTGTGGATAGTAGTACTTATACAAACTATACTGCAGATACAATTCTAAATTGATATCATAGATCATAAATAAATGGTAGATAGATTTTAAAAGCACTTAGTTTGACTGATAAAGTTTTTGGACACAATCAAAAACAGTTTCATTTTACTGTACTGGCATGTCTAGACTACCATATATTAAGGTATTAATATCATAATTAGGAGGAAGGCTCCTAAACCATTGAATTCTTAGCTGCTGGTAGTTGGGACAATAAAGGAGGACATGCTCAGTAGTTTCAGCATTACAACAAGACTGATTACAAGAACACATAGGACTATCGATTAAGTTACCTGAGTGACTATTTAAGGAGCTGCAATTCATCCTAAGTTATGCATGATGGATCTGGCCATGTTTACCTGTCTACATCTGCAGTAATAATAGTGAGAGGGAACAATATTAGCATCAGTATTTGGGAATTTTTTCAGGTTAGTAATTGAAGGATTGTATTTTATGTCATCTGGAAGTTCGTTCCATAAATCAACTGAAGAGGGCAAGAAAGAATCTTTAAAGAGATTAGTTCCACAGTTTACTTGAGAAAACTTATTATCTCTTCTGGTATTATTGGAATGTATATTAGAGTGGCGAGCAGGTAGAGCATTGGTTAGGTAAGAAGGGCACTGACCATTGACGATCTTATGAAATTGGATAGTTTTATGTTTTTTCCTTTGTACAAAAATATTTAAAGGGGTCCAGCCAATTTCTACATATAGTCTATCATGACTTGTGATTTAGGAAGCACCTGTCACAATTCTAGCTGCTTTGAGTTGTATATTTTCATGCATTTGACAATGGCATAAAGTTATGTTGTCTCATACAATATCATCATACTCTAACAAAGGTCTGATAAAAGTGAAATACATTATATGTTTGAAGACACTTCCTGTCAATACAAAATTTAAGATTCCTAAGCAGACTGAGTTTTTTAGAGGCGTTACTGATAATGTATATGGTCAGTCCAACTTCCGTTGTTTTTTGTTAGATTATCATTCAAAAGGTTGGCAGTAAGATTCTGTGATTCCACTTCGACGTATAGAGATGTATTGTCAGTGAATAGTTTTATAGTGCAATTGATGTCTTGAACAATGTCGTTAATGTATATTAACAATAGTAATGGACCTAAGATTGATCCCTGGGGAACTCCTGCTATAATGTATGTGAAGTAGAAGTGCTTGATTACTAACGATTACTTTAACAGGTCTACAGAGAAGGAGGCTATGATAGCCAGGCCTGGACCATGTACAGTAGATGTGAGGGATGACAGTATCACACAGAAAGAATTCCTTAAAAGGTATGACTCATTAATTCTTACTTTCACTTTATTTCTTCTGAACTCTTTCTGAACTCTGTAAAATTATGGTGTATAAAATTGAGGATGGTTAGTGTTTTTAGTAATGGTGTATGAACCAGAGGATGGCTAATGTTTTGTTTATTAAGGTGTATGAACCAGAGGATGGCTAATGTTTTGTTTATTATGGTGTACGAACCAGAGGATGGCTAATGTTTTGTTTATTATGGTGTACGAACCAGAGGATGGCTAATGTTTTGTTTATTATGGTGTACGAACCAGAGGATGGCTTATGTTTTGTTTATTATGGTGTATGAACCGGAGGATGGCTAATGTTTTTGTTTATTATGGTGTATGAATCAGAGGATGGCTAATGTTTTGTTTATTACGGTGTATGAATCAGAGGATGGCTAATGTTTTTGTTTATTATGGTGTATGAACCAGAGGATGGCTAATGTTTTGTTTATTACGGTGTATGAACCAGAGGATGGCTAATGTTTTGTTTATTATGGTGTATGAACCAGAGGATGGCTAATGTTTTGTTTATTACGGTGTATGAACCAGAGGATGGCTAATGTTTTTGTTTATTATGGTGTATGAACCAGAGGATGGCTTATGTTTTGTTTATTACGGTGTATGAACCAGAGGATGGCTAATGTTTTGTTTATTATGGTGTATGAACCAGAGGATGGCTAATGTTTTTGTTTATTATGGTGTATGAACCAGAGGATGGCTTATGTTTTGTTTATTACGGTGTATGAACCAGAGGATGGCTAATGTTTTGTTTATTATGGTGTATGAACCAGAGGATGGCTAATGTTTTGTTTATTATGGTGTATGAACCAGAGGATGGCTAATGTTTTGTTTATTATGGTGTATGAACCAGAGGATGGCTAATGTTTTGTTAATTATGGTGTACGAACCAGAGGATGGCTTATGTTTTGTTTATTATGGTGTATGAACCAGAGGATGGCTAATGTTTTGTTTATTATGGTGTATGAACCAGAGGATGGCTAATGTTATGTTTATTATGGTGTACGAACCAGAGGATGGCTTATGTTTTTGTTTATTATGGTGTACGAACCAGAGGATGGCTAATGTTTTGTTTATTATGGTGTATGAATCAGAGGATGGCTAATGTTTTGTTTATTATGGTGCACGAACCAGAGGATGGCTAATGTTTTGTTTATTATGGTGTACGAACCAAAGGATTGCTAATGTTTTGTTTATTATGGTGTATGAATCAGAGGATGGCTAATGTTTTGTTTATTATGGTGTATGAACCAGAGGATGGCTAATGTTTTGTTTATTATGGTGCACGAACCAGAGGATGGCTAATGTTTTGTTTATTATGGTGTATGAACCAGAGGATGGCTAATGTTTTGTTTATTATGGTGTATGAACCAGAGGATGGCTAATGTTTTGTTAATTATGGTGTACGAACCAGAGGATGGCTTATGTTTTGTTTATTATGGTGTATGAACCAGAGGATGGCTAATGTTTTGTTTATTATGGTGTATGAACCAGAGGATGGCTAATGTTTTGTTTATTATGGTGTATGAACCAGAGGATGGCTAATGTTTTGTTTATTATGGTGTATGAATCAGAGGATGGCTTATGTTTTGTTTATTATGGTGTATGAACCAGAGGATGGCTAATGTTTTGTTTATTATGGTGTATGAACCAGAGGATGGCTTATGTTTTTGTTTATTATGGTGTATGAACCAGAGGATGGCTAATGTTTTGTTTATTATGGTGTACGAACCAGAGGATGGCTAATGTTTTGTTTATTATGGTGTATGAACCAGAGGATGGCTTATGTTTTGTTTATTATGGTGCATGAACCAAAGGATTGCTAATGTTTTGTTTATTATGGTGTATGAACCAGAGGATGGCTAATGTTTTGTTTATTATGGTGTATGAACCAGAGGATGGCTAATGTTTTGTTTATTATGGTGTATGAACCAGAGGATGGCTTATGTTTTGTTTATTATGGTGTATGAACCAGAGGATGGCTAATGTTTTGTTTATTATGGTGTATGAACCAGAGGATGGCTAATGTTTTGTTTATTATGGTGTATGAACCAGAGGATGGCTAATGTTTTGTTTATTATGGTGTATGAACCAGAGGATGGCTAATGTTATGTTTATTATGGTGTATGAACCAGAGGATGGCTTATGTTTTGTTTATTATGGTGTATGAACAGGAGGATGGCTTATGTTTTGTTAAAGTTTTGGTTTTGCTTATTGTATGAAAGATAACTGATAACTTGTGCCTGTATTAACATATCCTTTAAGCCTCATGATATATGTTTTATTGGTTAAACATAAAACAGAATATAAAATGATTCATTTTTTCTTCAGTTATGCATTTTCAAAGCCAGTAATAATAAGAAGAAGAGGAAGTGAAAATTATGTAAGTATTAATCTCATTATATCTATTTCTGTGATGAAATCAAGAAAATTGTTTAAAAAATGAATATCTAGGTAACTAATTATCTGAATGATGTAATGGTTACATGTTAAAACCTGCCTACATCTGTTTGTATGGAACATCATTAATTTTCTTTTTGTTTTTCCACAGAATTTTTTGAAATCTTGTCGAAAAAAGAAAATGCTTGAAAAATATGGATCAAAGAAAAACAAATTTCAAAAAATTCTTTCAAACAAAATTCCCCCAAAAAAATGTTCGGGGTTGGGCCCTTGGGATTTTAGCAGTCATTAGGCTTCCCAAAAA
>NW_022981077.1:0-7500 GCF_902652985.1 Pecten maximus
CCCCCTCAGTAGTCGATTTACCAACACTCGAACCTCGCAGCTCTCTGAAAACACCCCCGACTTTTTCGCTCGCTACAGTTTCGATCCTACCTGTGGGTATAAAACGCTTCACGGCAACAAATTTTACTCATTTCTGCTATATCTGTTTACAGTAACTAGCCGAACATATCAAGATGTCTGGACGTGGTAAGGGAGGAAAAGTAAAGGGAAAGGCAAAGAGCCGATCATCCCGTGCCGGACTTCAGTTCCCAGTCGGACGTATCCACCGTCTGCTCCGCAAGGGAAACTATGCCGAGCGAGTTGGAGCCGGAGCACCAGTGTACTTGGCTGCTGTCCTCGAGTACTTAGCTGCTGAAGTTTTGGAATTGGCAGGAAACGCCGCCAGAGATAACAAGAAGACCAGGATCATCCCCCGTCATCTCCAGTTGGCCATCAGGAACGACGAGGAGTTGAACAAACTGCTGTCCGGTGTCACCATCGCACAGGGTGGTGTTCTGCCCAACATCCAGGCTGTTCTTCTCCCCAAGAAGACCCAGAAACCCGCCAAGTAGACGGTTCCAGTGTCATTCTGCACAAACAAAAACGGCCCTTTTCAGGGCCACCCACTTTTCTCAAAAAGTGTTCATATGATATGCCTCGAAAACACGCAAATATCTTGTTGCTTATTAATCTATGTGTTCAATTATATACAATTAGCTACTTAAAAACACACGGATTACATTTACATGTCAATAAATATTATAATTACTCACATATTACAACATAACAACAGAAATTATACACACTGTGGTTACAGATAAAGCCACTTAGTGAATACAATATCCTAGCTAACATTCATTCATATTCGACTGCAGATCTAAAGATCGTACAATATACAACTAAAAGTATTTTCATTAGCACATTTGTGTAAAAACAAGTAATTTGTAGCTACAACCAAAGACACATGAAACTGGGTATACAACAATAGTACAGACATAAAGATGCGTTAGAGAACATTTATTCTACATGTCACGTGAGGCGATTTAAATGTAAATTAAAATAACATCATTGAATCCAAATTAAAAACAAATCCTAACTAGACAACATACTATGTCTGGCACCGCGTATATTTACGTATATCGCCTTGCCAGGTTGTCGCATATTATGTTAACTTCATACAGAAACTTGTATGTTCAAATGTGAACCTTTCATAGATGTAGATGCGGTGTTTTTTTTGTTTTTTTGTTGTTGTTGTTTTTTTCCCCCTCTCTCATTCACACGTGTGGAGTAAGTGTGTTTTGTGTGGCGTGTTATCATCTGTGTGTTACATGTAATTCTCCCTTTAGAAATATCAAATCAGATTAAAACAATACCTGTCCGAAAAATGAAAATATCAATTTCGACAGGTGTCATAATAGTATGCAATTACCGATAATAATTAAACTGGTAATAGCAATCATTAAGATGACATGTTTTTCTTAGTGTGCGTGATCGTCGTGAACACAAGCCCAGGTAGGATTGAAAGTTGGCGGATTGTACATGCTTGAGGGCCAATGAAGGATTGTGGATAGCGTCCAATCAGAAACGTGTTTACATATCCTGTGCCCAATCGTGGCCATGATCTGTAACGGAGCGGGGAGCACAAAAATAGCTCTCTGAGTGCAGTTTTCATTCTCACAACCACCTGACCCCCGGGCTGTCCACACGTTCCCTTGACCTCTCCCGTAGAAGTAGTTAGAATAGTGTCGACAGCTGTTTTAGTGTTAGGATATAGATAGTAATCCCCAGTGTGATTTCTTTTTGTGGATATTTAGTGCGATAGAGTGATATTCTTGGATTATACTGTGTGTTGTGCATCCTGGCCGAGAACAGAATAGTCACCGAAATTCCAGAGAAGTCCTGCTGAAAAGTTAAGTTCTTTAGTTGTAGTTTATCAGATAGTGTTATCAGATAATTTATTTTACAGCAGCAGGACTAATTTCCTACATACAATAAGTATCGGCCTTTAATTAAGCCATTCCCGCAACAGTAGATATATTATTTTGATTTACTTTAGGCATATCTATTAGCGAACCAAATTTCATTACATTAAGCAATCATCTAATTTAAATTTTTTGTTTTTGTTTTCCTCTCATTTTTAATTCAGTCAGATTGTTTTTGGAAAAGCTCTATTTCAGTTAAAATTTTAAGTAATTTTTAAGTATATACTGAACTGAGTTTTACAATAGTATCCATCTATCGATCCGTAGGAGCTAAAGTATTTAATAAGCACACATAAGTATAACCCACTATCAAAATTTTTATTATCATTATCTTTACCTTTTTAATTTCTTTTTACTACCCATTTTAATATAATTCCTATCTATTTTCTTTTAAAAAATTCTATCTTGCCTTCTCCTTCATGTTTTAAGACCTCTTTATAAATTGTCACTTAATCCCCTAACAATAGAAATACCTTCTCTCAGGTAGGTTCTATTGTTTATATCTGGCCAGGTATCTCACCTTCACGCCTGACCGACCCCACGCTTATCTGTACCGGACACCTGTCCACGCTCTCGATCTATATCCCGCCATCTATCACTTTTCAACTTTCTATAAGAGTTACCTCCCCTAGAACAGGTAAACTCTTTCTTTCTACTTTAGAATAATTACAAAGTTTTCAATGGCCCCAGCCCCATCCATCTCTAACCCTGCGGTGGTTATCCTCTCCCCTAAAGAGAGGAAGCCACTAAATGCAGGACGTGTACGTGGAGATATCTCCGCGTTCACGGGCGTCACTAGTGACGTCAGAGATATACGGATGTTGCCATCAGGCATTATCCTAATTCTCTGCGCCACCTTAGTGACGCTCAAGAAGGCGCTACTTGTAAACCAAGTAGACGGTACCCCCTGTACCGCGCGGCTATCTAAGCGGCCCTTCAATGCCCCTCCCAAGCCCCGAGCCAACCTCCGTAACGTGTCCCCCACCTCCAAAGGGGTTATATACCGCATCCCTTTAACTACACCAACAACAAACCTCACGTCAATTAATAATGTAAAAAATGCAAGTAGGATGTACAATAAAACAAACAAAAACACAACATCAATCTTGCTAGAATTTAATTCTTCCACACTACCAAGGGAAGTAGTTTTCAATCAAATTACATACCCTGTTACAAGATTTAACGCTCCACGAACACAACAACAACACCGACAAAAACAAACCAAAACAAGCACAGGCCCTGAGACACACATCAAACCCTCCTACACTAATACGACAAATACGTCACTATACTCCGACATTGTCAGAAACAAACACACAGAAACCACCAAAACACAACCCAAACACACAGGTGTATATGTCACGGCAGAATTTTTAGGAAAATTTTTACTTATAGCCCGTGACACACACATAACAGATAGGGAAGCAATCCACAAGGTTCGTGACCTCATCAACAAACAAAATGGACACGTGATCGCAGACAGTACACCCATCAACACACCAACACAATCTACACCCAAAACAACACAAACAACACCAACAACACAGCCTTCACCACCAACAACACCGATCCTATTCACACAAACAACACCACAAACACAAACAACATCAACAGAAACACAAACAGAAACACCGTCAGAACATTTCATACACCTACTTGACAGTTCCGAGGAGCTAGACAGCTCAACTATATCCAAACCCAGAACACCAAGAACACCGGTAGGTATGGGTCGGTACAAAACACTACAAACAGACAAGACCCCCACAAACAAACAACAAACACCCTCACGACCAAACACAAGATCAAGGGCCAAACAAACAAACACGCCAACAAGAACAGGACACAGCAAACGCAAACTACAGTACAGAAAATACTAGAAGCCACATAGATCACCAAAACAAACTTAGACGCCCTTCACATTCAATAAAGTCCTAAATGACCAGTCCGGCCTCACTGTTATGCATTGGAATGCAGGAGGTCTCAGGCCCAAAATTTCAGAATTAAAATCCTTCCTTAATGACAATTCCCCGGATGTTCTTTGTATTCAGGAAACTCAACTGAAACAAAAACACAAAAGTTTAAAAATTAATGGTTACAACACTCCTTTTAGGTACGATTCGGACCAAGGTTTGGCCATTTATGTAAAAAGCGGAATTGCCTACAAAGAGTATGAAATCAAAGATAAAGATCTTGTGGCTCTTGGTATAGAATTACACAACAAGTCACACAAAACAATCATACTCAACATATACCTCTCACCAACAAAACCAATACCATTTAACTCTCTGGTTAACCTTATAGAAAACACTGACACAAACAACATTATAGTTACTGGAGATTTTAATGGACACCATACACTTTGGGGGAGCAACAAAAACAACAAACGGGGGGACACTATATATGAATGGGTCAGTTCAGACTGGTCTAACCATACTAAACGAGGGTAAACCAACTAGAGTAGACATAGCTCGAGGTATCGAATCACATCTAGATATAACATTAGCAACACCAAACTTAGCGAGTAAATGTAGCTACTGGAATACCCTTGATAGCACTCTAGGATCAGACCACTATCCAGTTTTGGCTCAATTCGATTTTAAACCACATGTTAATACTATTCAGTATCCCCCTAGATGGGTTTTTAATAAAGCGAATTGGAATCAATTTAATCTTTTAACCGAAAACATACAAATTGAAGAAATTTCTGATGAAAATGTAGATATTTTCAATGATAATCTAACAAGAGCTATTTTAGACCTAGCATCAGTATGTATCCCTAGAACGTCAGGAAAGCCAAAAACTAGGAAAAATAATCCATGGTGGAACGATGAGTGTAGGTTAGCAAAGAAACTAAAAAAGAATAGTGAAAGTAAATGGAGGGCAAACAAAAATAACGAAACGCTAAAAGCAAATTATGTCAGATGTAAAACAAATTTTAATAACATTATTCAAAACGTCAAACGAAATCATTGGGAAGAGTTTTGTTCATCATTAAATAATAAAACAAATCTAAAAAATGTATGGTCAAAGGTCAAAGCTATTCAGGGAATAAATAGAACTGAAATCCCTATATTAGGTAAAAACAACATTACCGATAAGGAAAAGGCTGATACTCTAGCTAAACAATATCAGAGCGCTAGCAGTAATGATAACTTAACTCCTGAATTTAAATTAAATAAAGCTAACAATCAGGATAACATAGACGACGTTATAAGTGACCCCGACCCCAATACAGGTGAGCTGAACTGTCCATTTACAATCACAGAATACAACAATGCACTTCAGAACAAGAAAAACACATCTCCAGGAGATGACAACATTTCATACACCATCCTCAAACACTGTACAAACAACATAACAGAAATAATACTTAAACTCTTAAACCACATATGGCAACAGGGAACTATACCTGAGGCGTGGAAAAAGGCCGTAGTTATACCTATACTAAAACCAGGTAAAAATCCGCAGGAACCTGCATCATATAGGCCCATAGCATTAACTTCTCACCTGTGTAAAGTAATGGAAACTATGGTAAATAATAGGCTAGTATATTCACTTGAAAGCTCAGGTATCATCAACGAGGAACAGAGCGGGTTCCGTAAAGGTAGATCTACGTTAGACCCCCTTCTTAGACTCACCTCAGATATTAAAAAAGGTTTGAACCTAAAACAAAGTACACTAGCTGTCTTTTTAGATCTAGAAAAAGCATATGATCTTATTTGACATGATGGTCTTTTAGTATCACTTAAAAATCATGGTATAACTGGTAACATATTTAAATTCGTAAGCAGTTTCCTGAAAAACCGTAAGATCCAGGTTAGAATTCATGACACGTTATCAGATCAATATGAACTAGAAAACGGTGTAGCACAGGGTAGCGTAATATCCCCTACTCTTTTTAATATCTACATTAATACTCACAAACGCTCCACAATAACACCAAGTTAGCACAATTTGCAGATGACGGATGTATTTGGAGTACAGGTAAAAACATTAGATATTTAACCAAACATATCCAGACAACGTTGACAGCAATTAATGAGTGGGCTAATAAGTGGGGGTTTAAACCATCTAAACAGAAAACCATAGCAATGTATTTCTCTAAAAGTAAGAAACTTCCTGAACTATACCTAGGACAAACTAAACTAAAATTTGAAAAACAAGTTAGGTATTTAGGCATGATAATAGATCATAAACTAACTTGGAGTAAACATATTAAATATGTTAAGGAGACCTGCCAAAAGGCAATAAACACTATGAGATATATTTCAGGATGTAAATTTGGCGCCAATAAAACTACACAATTAATGCTATATAAAGCGTTAGTTAGATCTAGGCTAGATTATGGGTGCCAGGTATATAATACAGCTAGCGACACAGTACTAAAACATCTAGATGTAATTCAACATTCAGCCTTAAGAGTAGCGCTAAGGGCAATCAAAAACACCAATACCAACAGTTTATTAGCAGAGGCAGGTGAACCCCCCTTAACTCTCAGGCGAGAAAATCTTACATTAAAATACTGGGCTAGGACATAAAGTCATGGTGATAAATTTCTCCTAAATAAAGAAATAAAAGATAGTGAACATCCCGTCAATAACACCAGGGCTCCATATCCATCAGAAATAATTAGACTAAAACAAAAGTATGGTTTAGACAGCGTTAAAATATCCCGCAAACAAGACTTCCAAGTCCCGTGGTTAAAAACAGACCCTAATGTATCGCTAGACCTCCTAAAGATGATAGATAAACAAAACGACCCGATAGGCGCTAAAAACCTAGCATTAGAACTGATAGATCGAAAATACAATAACTTTACTAAATTCTATACTGACGGCTCAAAAAATCCAGACAGTAACCGTGTAGGTTTAGGAATATATAACAACACCTATAAAGTTAAAAAGTCATTACGGTTAAGCGATAGAGCATCGGTTTATACAGCAGAGCTTATGGCCATTCAAATTGCTTTGATAGGTGTAAAGAAAAATCACACTAAATTTGATAAAGTAGTAATTCTTTCGGATTCCCTTAGCTCCTTACAATCTCTAATAACTGGTAACAGCAGTAGGCCTAAACTACTTAATGCAATCCACTACATGATATCAGAGATTGATCAACTAGGCATAGATCTTCAATTTGAATGGATCCCATCGCACGTAGATATACCAGGCAATGAGGCAGCAGATCAGTTAGCTAAAGAAGCCCTAGGGTCAAATGTCATCCATCTAAACATAGACTTGAGTGTCACAGAGGTCGTTAGTATAATCAATAATAAAACCCAATCGATATGGCAGGATAGTTGGTCGAAATTAACTAATAACTGGCTCAGAAACATCGAGGATAATGTCAAAATCAAAACTCAGTTATATAGTTATAATAAAACAGAGGATACTGTAATAACTAGACTTAGATTAGGATACACCAAGCTTGGTCATAACATCAATAGAATGAAGAAAGAAGTCAGTCCCTATTGTATAAACTGTGGCGAACCAGAAACAATAGAACATATCCTATTCGAATGCAGCGCCCATGATAACCA
>NW_022981078.1:0-11783 GCF_902652985.1 Pecten maximus
TATGACAGGAACATATTGTATTCACACTTGATGGAACTGCGTAGATAGTAATGGACAAAACACATTTGTGATCAAGGGTTTAAAATTGTATCTATAGTGTATATTTTTTTGTTCTTTATTGATATATTCAACGTTGTACTTACTTGCTTTATATTCTCTGTATTGTCCTTGATCAGACGTTTGTAAAAGACACAACGAATTCTAAAACAAGATTTTACAAACATGGCTGAGCATGATCTTATTACACCATTTGTGTTGTGGCGGTACAGCATGTTGATTCTTGCAACAATCCCATTTTCCAGTTGAATTACAACAGACGTCTATTGTGGTTTATGTGTTGTACTTTCTTCGGTATTACAAATTGAAGCAGCGAAGAATTTCGGGGCAATGTTAGGTGTAAACATGTTAATGAGGATATCGGGAAATACTTACAAAAAACAAAATACATTTAGGTATAATACATGCAGTGCGCATGTGCAGTGAGCATGATCTAATTATACAATTCGTGTTCTGACGGTACTTTATGTTGGTTCTTTATTTTGAGCAGGGCATAAGAAGATAACATTAACAGAAAAATAGAAGATTGATATCAAAAGAACCCAAATTTCCAATTCAAACTTTTTAGACTGGCTTGGGGACATTGGACAAGTGAAATATAATAATAGTTGTTCCAGAGAGGTAGGCACCCCCTGTTTCATCGACGATATGCTGCTCTAGATTAACTCTAGGTAAACAAACTTTTCGTAAATTCACAGATCATTAAACATCCTTTTGGGGCGTCTTTTAGGTTAATGCACTGTACATAGCAACACAGCAAGCTATATCAGACGCTAATGAGAATAAAGTCAAACATCTCCTCACCCTGTGGTTGTGGTTGTTGATTAACAATATCAGAATGAGAAGGGCATGAGAGTATTTGCTAATGTGCGAACAGTTAGAAGTAGAGAAGGTGCATAATGCAGATTATCTGCTTAACCAGTACCATAAGCGGTATTTTTTTTTATCTTGCCTATGATGTCAATACGTTTATTCAGATCCGCTGAGCCATATCAACTACCTTAGCATTCATTTTCATTTGATCCGAACAATATGAAAACCACAACCGTTCAAAACAGCAATGCAATGAACACCGCTAATCGTGCACTGGCCTTGGGCTTTCACACAAAAATGCAGCTATAAATAACTATCACTGTGCGAATCGATCTATAGGACCTGCTCATGCAATGGTTAACAAAACTACCCGTTTACTTATGACACCAATGTTGTGACGGATGATTATACCGACAATCACAATTGCAATCATCAGTATACAACATTCACCAGGTGTAGACTACACCGATTGTTGTCACCCACAGCCGAACATCACCTTTCAACACAAGCTGACATAAATTCCTCGCTTAGAGAGGTCAGCCCGCCATAGACAACAAATTCACTCAGTCGTCAAAAAAGAATCCTGATATATAAGACATTAATGTGTTACACATAAACATATTATGGTTTTGTATGGCAAACACCAAGAGATAGGATAAAACATGATACATTAATTAGAAAATATAAAGATAAGTGATAACATGATTGCATAATTTCATTAATTGTCCGGAATTAACCTAAATCCGAAGGCTCAAACATCAAAGGAAAACGAATGGATTGGCATCTTTGAAACAGAAAAATTAAAAATACAACCTTTATATATGGGAACAGATTATGTTAAAAACTACAACATAAATAATAGTTCATGGAAAAACGTATTTCAGGCATGAATTGAAATATCTGATAGAAACTGTTTTGTTATTTTGTGTTATATAAAGACATTTGCATATCTTCCATTAGGAACGATCCAACTCTACAGATAGGCAATTAATATTATTTCTTAAATGAATGGTATAATAATGGTGTAAAATATGAATCTGGTTTTCTAGATGCCCAGAATAATTTTATCAACAGAATATAAATTAAGGCCTTTACCTTTTAAACTATAGAGGGATTTGTGAATAAATAACAGAATTAAGATAAAATAATATCATTCCGAGCCATATTATTTTTTTATTAAAAAAAGAAGGGATGCAGACAATTGTATAATTCTCTTATAAAACATTAAAAAACACGAATATTTCATAATTGAACTGTTTGCAAACCCTTGTATTGATAATTGGAAAACTATTAACAAAATAATTATTATAAACTTAGTCAGCAATAAAATATAGACATATAGTTTTACCTTTAAACGCATATTAAAAAGATATAAAAAAGAGTTAGAAGCTGTAACAAATTTGATTCGTGTAATTTGGAAGAAGACACTTTAATACACCTCTGTTGGAACTGAGATCAAATTAAGATTATTTGGGAAAAATTTAGAAATTGGATAGAATTGAAGACAAACTAACATGAAACAAATTTAACATCTGCCCTTTTTGGAGAAATACATAATCTGATGTTATACACAAAGAGTTTATATATATCTTCGCCAGAAAATATTAATATAATTAAACTATGTTCAATATACAGATACAACATTGAAAAAAACAAAACCAACTAAAACATGCGTATTAATGGATTTTACCAACAAATGTGTGACTAACAAAACATCATGAATTTGCGATGTTTTTGTATTGCCTCACCTATGTTTTTTTCTGAATAAGAAATAGTATGTTATCATATCTATACAGGCGCCTTGTGTTTGTTGTATGTAGTTATTTATGCCATGTAATGTCAAAAGCTTAATTTAATTTTTCAAATTAGTGATTGCACTATTTGTTTGTTTTATTTGGTTTTGTTTTGTTTTTGTTTTTTTGTTTTTTGTTTGTTTTGTTTTCCCTTTAGGTCTACCATATACTGAGGATAGTGCTTTTTATTATTTTTTACCCTATATATTTGAGTAACCTCCCATAAAATTATATTTCTAACAGCTTTTTTCTATACATACAGGGTTAGGTGTGTATGGGTGAGAAAGATGTTTGAATGTGTCTGTTTTATTCTATGTTATGTGTGCAGGAATGTAAATGGCTTTATATGTAAATGTGTATGTATACATGTATGTTATTGTAAATGTGTTTCATGGAAAACTATATAAGATGATGACGAAATCAATTATACAGTTATAAAAGAAAATGTTAATTAAACCAAAGCTAAGAAACCATTGATATTCCTCCTTAGTAATTGAATTCTAGCCATCTGGATATGTTCCTGCATCCGACACTGAGACTTAAACCTTGTTGATTCCCCTTGACATTATTGAAGTAGCAAAATTTCTGTACTGACATATCACAGATCAGTTCATGGTATAGTTGCAAAAGATGTTGTTTTGATGTCGGTTTTCAAATGTTGTGTTTATATTATCTGCAGACGTTATTGCTATATACTTAACTCTCCACCATAAGAGCAAAAAACGATGTTTTCTGACCCTCTTTCTCTCTCTGTTTTACTGAGCCTTACCAACAGAAATTATCAGATATTTTCAATTTGTCAAATAAAATTATAGATACATAGTATTACCGCTAATTGTGAAATTTTATTTGACTGGGTACCTTGAGATACGGAAATTATGGACAATGAGACGGCAGACCGCGCTGTCAAGGAGGCATTACCATGGGATTTTAGATCACTTATAGAGTTTTTAATGTCACAATGGCGAAGTAGTTTGGCTAAATGTAATTCAAAAATAAAATAAATTGCACACTATCAAACCTGGTTGAAAAGATCAAAGGGTCTCCGCATGTCTCCGAATGGGTTATTCTTAAATATACATTCGTATTTACTTAAGCGGAATAATCGACCTCGACCCTTGCATATCATGTAACGAGCCATTGACGATATAATGTATACAATAGGACAGTCTAGACATCTTACCAGACCCGATTTTACCAAAACATAACAAATCTGATATCTCTTTAGGTAACCGGCTGCATTAACAATGTTTCAGATTATCTAAAGGCTTTTGTCTACTCAAATGTGTGTGAGCGTGTTAAAATTTGTCTGCTGTATTTATTTCATATTGTAAGAGTACGTCAACATCAATACTTTTTGCTGCTTTTGGTGTTTCATTTTATAAACTTTCTAGTTTAAACATGATTCTTCGCCTCTTATGAACTTTCTCTGTGCAGCTAGGCCATCACAAAGTATTACAAAGTATATGCTAATAAATTGTATTAGATTATAAGCAGTGGTGGGTTTTTTTCAACACTCATTTGGTATATTACAGTAAATGTCAAAATGTTCTTTCTATAAACTTGAATTAAATTTGCCTTGAAAAGATAAACAATAAACATATGAGTTGTGACAATTGTACTGATGTACATACGTTACTGTTAAATACAACAAGATTATAAACAGGAATGACTACTACAGTTTAGTGAAGACCAGGGAGTCAGACAGACCAATGTTAAACCTGACTTTAAAACTACATGCATACTGAATTGAAGTATCCTGGACTTGGCGAATAATTTTCCTTACTGCGCATGCCGAGGTATATTGACTGTTTATAATGACATAATACGTCGACAACTTTAACATATTGACTATACAAAATTAAACATTTTTTATGCACAATCCTTCCTATTCTTAACCATATTAGGGACCAACCAACCAATTGTTTTCCCATATACTCTAGTGTTAACGTTTTGGGGTATTTTATTCAAATTCTTGAATTCAATATGACAATTATAATTTATAACAAAAGTTAGGGGTCTGATATAACACCTAATCAAAAAAAAAAGTTGGGTCCTTCAGCTCAAATTTTTCTCCAGGGTAGCCATTTTGAAAATATGTGAATTTTGCAGTAAAAATTCTCAAAAATCTTAAATATTTACCTGTGTTTTATTATTACGTGAACTTTTGAGAAAAAATCAATCGGACTTACGAAATTTATATCTACATTTCCTATTGATAGTTACCTATCAGGCTACATATTTATTTCCTCACTTCATAACATACGGGCCAATCAGTGGCTGCCAGACATTTTATCCTTGGCTTAACTCTCTATACACAGAGGCTGTTTCAAAAATATGTTTTTTCAATTGGTTGGTTGTTCCCTATTGAATAAAGAATGTCTTTAAAATGTTATTTAATATTATAAGCATCACGAAAAAGATATATTGTAATTACAGATAGTAGGATAAAGTCTTTCAGGTGGTTAAAACAAAATTTCATGTATGTACAATGAATGTCATATATATTAAGTAAGGGTTACCCCACGTGTATGTAACCCTATATCCATAGCATTACCACAGTCCATGTCACATGTGTGTTGGAGTGTATGAGTGTGTGTAGGGGAAGGGGTTATTGTTGTTGTGAGGGTGTGTTAGGTTGTGGTCGTGGGTGTTTACATTATGTATGCTTATTTGTAAGCTAGTTTGCATAGAAGTCAATGCCTTTCAGTTTAATAAGTTGTCAATTTTAAACCTAAATCATTCAATAAATCGAAATAAGTATTATAACAATACATTTGATAATACATTTTACAAATATCATTCTTTTATATGCAGTTTGATAAATGTCATTTATTTACATGTCCTTTCAATGTAGTACCATCATTGACAGATAAGCCAAAATGTTTTTGTATACGCATGATTATTTTGGTAGTTTTATCAACAAATTACATATGTGGATGCTTAAGAAAAATGTGAGTGATTCTGTTTCATTTGGATTACATTTCATATCCCATAAAAAATGAGCCCAGGAGTAATCCACTATTTAAAGATATCAATGTTGATACACATCCCTCAGTTAACATTCTTTGTTTCCTATCAGTTACACTGATTTTAAACAATTCGAATTATTTTCAATACCTCATATTTGTAATTTATGTAACAGGCCTTCATGCTACACACTAAGAAATGCTTTGTGTATGTGTGTATGTCACGAAAACAAATTTTAGATACTTAAATTGTTTAAGTCGTTGTACAATACTGTGATAAATTGATAATTCCTGATTATGTTTTGGCTATTATGCTATTATTACAGTAATAAGGTATTTTTTATTGTTTTGCTAACGTCGAAAGTGGTTGATGTGGTCCTGTATTTAAATACATCCTATTTAACTTCAGTACCAAAGAAATGTCATACATCCTTTTAAACTTCGGTAACACTGTCGTTTTCTATATATATGATATAAAGTACATGAACCAATGTCATAGCCTACATCCTATTTAACTTCACCACACAGTACTATCATACATGGGCCGCGGTGGCCGATACGTTGAGGTGTCCCGAAATTTTATCAATAGTTCTCCGCCTCTGGGTTACGAGTTCGAACCCTTTAGGGAGAGTTGCCAGGTACTGACCTCAGGCCGAAGGTTTTTCTCCGGTTACGCTGAATTTCCTCGACCTCTAAAACCTGGCACATCCTTAAATGATTCTTGTTGTTCATAAAAAGATAAATAATAAAGTATTACCCGACATCCTGTTTAAGTAGGGTACCACTGTAGTATTCAAAGCCTAGTTAAGTTCCTTACGACAGTTATATCTTTCAATTTATCTAACATGAGTAGCTCTGTGATATCCTACAAACTAAGCAATACTTCCTTATCACTGTCGTATCCTTTATCATGTTAAACGCCCAGTGTCCAGTCACGCCACCCACGGATTGTTTTATTCTTTTGTACATCATATTTATATGAATCAAGTATAGATTTGTCCCACAGGTTCGAAAAGTAGTATATATAAGATATTTTCAAATATTTATGTTGGGGCACATCTATTGTGAGGACTATTACCTTATTGGCTACACATCTAATACAACATTTATATCCGCCTATCACATAACTACAGAATTACTGCCACAGCATTACATGTACTTTTCTTTGATAATTAAAATTACAAAGTATCATAGATATACACCACATCTACTGAATCTTTGTAATGATATAGAAATAAATCCAGGACCCCAGGGCAGTTTGAAATTTTTCATCTTAATTTAAGATCCCTCGGACACAAGCTTGGTATCATACAGGAAGAATTACATGATAATGGCATAATGTGTTTAACGGAAATCCACCCCACCCTAATATATGTAATGCAGAAACCACCACAAGTTTTCATTCTAATAATATCCATGGAGGTCGAACAACAGGACCAGGAGAAGGAATATGTTTTTAACATCAAAAACATGCTTTAAGAAAACACGATCTCGATCATAATGATATAGAAATGTTATGGGTGGAGGATTTTATCAACACGACTGTTCTTGAAAATGCCTGTAATACTATTCTTGATATTATAATAACTGATAATATAATATATATATAATATTCTTTACTCAAGCTTAAAAAATATAAGAAAACATTACATAAATGATATTGATTGGAAGCTTCTGCTATTGATTTAGACTCTAATGACCTTAATAAACTCTTAATTGATAATATAAACCAACAAATTGAAAACTGTATTCCACATAAAATTATGACTGGCCGTCCAAATGATACATCTTGGATGAGAACTAATGTCAGACTTAAAGTTTCTTTATACACCATCCATTGGTTAAGGCGGAGTGTCTTGAAAAATAATTTCTGCTCTATTTCAACTTCCTTTAAAAACCTAGAACCACTCACTCCACCTGTAAATAACTTCCCATTTAAATTAGAAAGTATCATCATAACCGGGCAAGACGTTAAAGATCAGCTATTTATACTTAACGATAAAAAGCCGCCCAGTCTAGATAACATAATACCTAACATTACGTTTCGTCCTATTAAACGTCCTAACCAATGCCGTATCTTACATCCTATATTATTCAAAGTACCACTGCCATAATTACATCTTATTCACCTCAAAGTGCCAATATATTATCCTTCATCCTATTTAACTTCTTCAGCAAATTGTACTAGTATCATCCTATTTAACGTAAGCAAATTTGTCTTTTCATCATCCTATTTAACTTCAGGAAAGTGTACTATTCATCATCCTATTTAACCTCAGCACATTATACAACGTGGTTTACTTTTCGAAATTAACTTGCACTTGTGTGCAAAAAAATGTACGCAGAGATCGACATAAATCGAATATATATATTTTATTAGTATGAAAAATAAAAGTTTGCAGTGAAGCAGTACCATTAGTGAAGCTGGAAGGGACAAGGACACCAGGTTATATATCGGGACATATGAGTTAAGTATCCGTTTGAATGAATCAGAAACAAAGTACTAACTCCTTCCTTCCTGTAATTACCACGGTCTCCACGGAAATACCGGGCACAGTCATATAGCCGTTATTATCGCATCAAGGACATACATACCTTTGAATTGTTAAAATCGGGGTAGGTGATGACCCATTTATGATACTAGAGGGTTCAGTAAAATGTATTAGAGTTCAATATAGTGGCCAAGGTCTAAAACACGCATTCACAAATATCTTCGAGCGACCTTTAAAAACTTTATAAGAGTTGCCCCCCCCCCCCCCCCCCCCCCCCCCCCCAAATATCGAGATAATAACTCGAAATTTCGACTTAGTAACTCGAAATTTCGACTTAGTAACTCGAAATTTCGAGATAATAACTCGAAATTTCGACTTAATAACTCGAAATTTCGACTTAGTAACTCGAAATTTCGAGATAGTAACTCGAAATTTCGACTTAATAACTCGAAATTTCGAGATAATAACTCGAAATTTCGACTTACTAACTCGACATTTCGACTTACTAACTTGAAATTTCGAGATAATAATTCGGAATTCCAAGATAACTCAATTACGAGTATTTTAGCGATATGAAATTAAAAAATAATTTTGAAACCGAAAAAAGAAAAACCGCCAAAAAAACCCTTCAAATTGTAGGTTTAATAAAATAATACTTGTGAGCATTATGTTTAAATTTCATATGTAATAGTTAATATTGAATATTGATGTAACATCCTTTAAATGTTTAGAGATTTTTAAGAACAGGTCACTTTGCTAGAAGGTCATGATTGGTAGTACCCTACGTGAATCCAAGTTGAAATGGCAGCAGTTTTGAAACCGTGCCCTAATATCGTGTGTGTCCTCCTCGAACAGTTATCACATCTCTAATTCTTTGTTGCATTGAGTTCATCAGGGCATTGACTTTCCGTATTGGAATGTTATTCCATTCTTGGACGAGTGCATTTGCTAACTGAGGGAGGGTATTTGGGGGGGTTACGGCGATTTCGAATTCTTCTGTCTAATTCATCCCACAAATGCTCGATTGGGGACAGGTCGGGGCTATATGGAGGCCAATCTATAGGAACAATGTTCTGTGTCGCAAGAAAGTCTCTACAGACTCTTGCAACGTGTGGTCTCGCGTTATCTTGCTGAAAGGTTAGATGATGCTGCCTAACAAACGGCACTACATGGGGCCTAAGGATCTCATCCCGATAGCGTACGGCCGTTAAATTCCCATTGACTATCACCAAAGGCGTCTTCAAACCATGGGAGATTCCCGCCCAAACCATAACTGATCCACCCCCAAATCGGTCGTGTTCCAAAACACAGGCGTCAGCAAAACGTTCGCCTCGACGCCGGTACACACGTTGACGGCCATCTGCTCGAAATAACGTGAATCGAGATTCATCGGTGAAGAGCATAGACCTCCAACGTCTCATAGGAAAACGTCTGGGCATATGTGCCGTTGCCCATTGCATACGACGTGCTCGACGTTGCGGTGTTAGTGGTAAACCAACGTACTGTCGCCTTGCACGCAAATTAGCCTCACGCAGTCTGTTGATCACTGTTTGGGGATGAATTCGACGGTTATGATTACCAATCGTATTCCTTGCCGTTTCAGCGGCCGTTAATCTCCTGTTACGCAGGTGTGCCAACCTAAGAACCCGGTCTTGACGTCGCGACGTTACGCGTGGACGTCCTGATCTCGGCTGGTCATCGACTCTTCCTGTTGCGTTAAGACGTGAAACTAATCGACTAATAGTCGATTTGTGAACTCTGAATTGTCGAGCGACGTGAAGTTGCGTGTTCCCTGCCAGAAGCATCGCTATAGCACGTCCTCTATCAACCTTTGATAACCGTGGCATAATTGTAAAAGGAATTATTGTTTGCAAAAGTATTGGCGATGATGTGGCTCAATGTTAGTGATGAATTGATACTGGTTTGAATGAAAAAAGAACGCATATGTTTGTACAGGCACGGTTTTTGATGTTTTTACCGCGCCGGAAGTGCATAGGTCTCTAGTCACACTTGGGTGATTTTGAAGATTGGTATGGGTGTTAGGCAGGGTGCATGTTTATTTCCGCGATTTTTATACAGATATGTATATTTAATACAAAATTAATCACAATTTTCCATGTTGCGTTTCTTTTTCGTTTCAGTATATAAACCAACAAATTGAAAACTGTATTCCACATAAAATTATGACTGGCCGTCCAAATGATACATCTTGGATGAGAACTAATGTCAGACTTAAAGTTTCTTTATACACCATCCATTGGTTAAGGCGGAGTGTCTTGAAAAATAATTTCTGCTCTATTTCAACTTCCTTTAAAAACCTAGAACCACTCACTCCACCTGTAAATAACTTCCCATTTAAATTAGAAAGTATCATCATAACCGGGCAAGACGTTAAAGATCAGCTATTTATACTTAACGATAAAAAGCCGCCCAGTCTAGATAACATAATACCTAACATTACGTTTCGTCCTATTAAACGTCCTAACCAATGCCGTATCTTACATCCTATATTATTCAAAGTACCACTGCCATAATTACATCTTATTCACCTCAAAGTGCCAATATATTATCCTTCATCCTATTTAACTTCTTCAGCAAATTGTACTAGTATCATCCTATTTAACGTAAGCAAATTTGTCTTTTCATCATCCTATTTAACTTCAGGAAAGTGTACTATTCATCATCCTATTTAACCTCAGCACATTATACAACGTGGTTTACTTTTCGAAATTAACTTGCACTTGTGTGCAAAAAAATGTACGCAGAGATCGACATAAATCGAATATATATATTTTATTAGTATGAAAAATTAAAGTTTGCAGTGAAGCAGTACCATTAGTGAAGCTGGAAGGGACAAGGACACCAGGTTATATATCGGGACATATGAGTTAAGTATCCGTTTGAATGAATCAGAAACAAAGTACTAACTCCTTCCTTCCTGTAATTACCACGGTCTCCACGGAAATACCGGGCACAGTCATATAGCCGTTATTATCGCATCAAGGACATACATACCTTTGAATTGTTAAAATCGGGGTAGGTGATGACCCATTTATGATACTAGAGGGTTCAGTAAAATGTATTAGAGTTCAATATAGTGGCCAAGGTCTAAAACACGCATTCACAAATATCTTCGAGCGACCTTTAAAAAACTTTATAAGAGTTGCCCCGCCCCCCCCCCCCCCCCCCCCCCCCCAAATATCGAGATAATAACTCGAAATTTCGACTTAATAACTCGAAATTTCGACTTAGTAACTCGAAATTTCGACTTAGTAACTCGAAATTTCGAGATAATAACTCGGAATTTCGACTTAATAACTCGAAATTTCGACTTAGTAACTCGAAATTTCGAGATAGTAACTCGAAATTTCGACTTAATAACTCGAAATTTCGACTTAATAACTCGAAATTTCGAGATAATAACTCGAAATTTCGACTTACTAACTCGACATTTCGACTTACTAACTTGAAATTTCGAGATAATAATTCGGAATTCCAAGATAACTCAACAGGTTTAGCTGAGATCAATTAGTTAAAGCATGATGGAGCAAGACAAGAAGCACTGGTTCGAACATACTTAATTTAGGATTAAGCAACAAGGAGATTTGATTGTTGCAAAGCAAGATAATACAGCTCCCGACACTTAAAAGATAATGTAA
>NW_022981079.1:0-11055 GCF_902652985.1 Pecten maximus
TATGGTAACATAAATGAAGCATGGCATGTGCAGCTGGTTCGCGGCTAGCATCAGCAAATAAAACAGGTAAAGCATTTGATTGATATAAGTAAATTAATTATGCATGTCATTATATGTGTCATACTTCCTCATTGGTTGTACCACGCTATTCCTATGGGGAAAAAGTATTATTAACCGATAATGTGTGGTGGTCCTGCTCTTTACAATTTTCAAAACTAGGACAACATACTTTCCCTTCCATTTTTTTCAAGACAATTGTATTAGTGTTTATGTGTGAAAGGCTTGTCATGTTCGGTGCGATATCATGTCCACATTTCATTACTTACAAGATAAATTAGAATGATCCGTCCTGGAGGCTGTTAAAAAAGAGCTGGAAACTGATTATCCCCATTTTCGTTTTCTTTCTATTATGCCTCATTACCTATAGTATTGTAAAAATATTTTGTCTACATTGTCTACATGATTCGTCTGGTGTTACTTTATATTATATTTTGGTAAATTACCCGGAGAAAGGAATTGTTCAGTCATTTTTGGAACGTGGCGTATATAAGAACATACACTTTGCATGTTTGCCCGAATTCCGTACACAACATTTTGCAGGTCTGATTGGAAACCAGTGGTTAAAAGAGTTGACAGTTAACCTCGGGGGCGATTACACCAAATTTGCCCTACAAATCGGGTTCAGTGAAGCACAGGTGCAACTTATCGAAGGCATAGGAGACCGTGTACACCAACTGTTGACAGAAAAATGGCTTTTTACAATCGGACGTCACACGACAAAATATGAACATATCATCTACACAGCACTGGTGACGTTAAATCGACAAGACCTGTTAGATACGTACTTCAGGAAAGGTAGTCAATATGTATATTTATGGTCACATTCAGGTTAACAAATCTTCAAATTCTCAACATTAAGATGCCAAATTATAAATTATGAAGATCTTAGTTTATTTAATATACTAACAATGCAAAGCAATATGCGGGTACAGTTTAAGGAACACTGCAATGCATTGTTTTTACGTTACGATCTTTTACAAGGAAGTATAGCAAATACACTGTAGATTGTTTGCAAATTTGTTTCGATACGGAATACATAATCCTTTGTCAAAAATAATTTCCAAACACCCTGGTAAGCACATTTAACAGTCTTGTATATAGTTAGATTTATTTGCTTTATTTTAATCCCTAGGTGCTCCCAGCAAGCATTCTGAAGACATATGGGACGATTTTCTCACTGAACTACATGCTATTGATGTAGTGAATCTGGAATCAAAAGAAAAAGGTTCAAATGTCATTCTCATTATACCCTTTGATAAATGAATATAAGTACATTATGTTGTTGGCTGGAAAACTGTACGTCCGAAATAATTTAATTTTGATTTAAAATGATATTCATCTGAAATAATGTATTTTGCATGAACAATGCTTTACATCTTAGATACACTAGAGACTGAAATATACATCAGAAATAATCTAGTGATAATGGAAAATACATTATATCCGATAAAATCATATTTCAAATAGAAATGTTGTACATCTGAAATTGTTTTGTTTTTCGTTTATTTTTAATTTTTCAAAATTTTTACATGTATAAAATACACATCTTTTTTTTCTTTCTTTTCCCACACACTCTTAATATTCTATTGGTTTTTTCCAAATTATACTTTTTGATACAAGATAATCAATGAATATCAATAAAAGATATCCAATCATTCTTACACTAATTTTTAATTACTATTTAGAAATCGCCATTTCATATATATTTTTCTATGTATAGTTACAATATATGCACATGGTAGGCTTATTCTTAAAAATACTTGAAAATAATCAGTCAAAATTCCAAATCTAAATTTTATGATTGTTGAGTATGTTTTAAGCTCGTTAGAACACAAGCACAGTGAGAGAAAAGAAAGATAGAACAAGAAATGTAAGGAAATAGAAAAAAAAGAAAGTTCACATTTAGAAAGAGAAAGCAAGAGAGAGGGAAAGGGAAGGGTCAGACTTAAACACTAAAAACATGATCATTTAACTCACTGTAAACACATAATTTCATATTACCACAATGTATGAGATAAAGGTCTATATAAGATCAAAATTATTTATATTACGACAAGTATACCTAGTCTAATTATAGGTTAAGAAAGGTCGAGTTCTACCAAATTTTGCCATTTATTCCACTCAAAAGTAAATTTATTAAAAACTTTCTCTCCTTTGCCCACAGCAATAAACTTCTGCACATTATAGTAATCTTTAACATGGTTAATTAGTGATGAGACTATTAGAGACTTGTGCAAACACCTGGCTTTATATATATATTGAATATTATATATACTGAAATTGTTTAGTTTTGAATAAAAAACACACAAACACCAAGTAGCATAAGAGACTCCGAGATGGATATGACAATATTACATGCTTCTGTTTAAACGATACTCTACGCAATAAGTTCAAGTCTCTATTTCTAATCCAGACAAAAAACCCGATGTCAAGAGGAAGAAAAAGAAGAAGAACACCAAGAAAACAAAAGACGGAGAAATTGAGCGGTAAGAATATGTATCTTTGAATTTGGGGAATTTCGGGCTCGGTGTAGATGAGAAACCAAGTGATTGGCTGGTTTAATGACTCACCATTATGTGATTGGCTGGTTTAATGACTCACCATCATGTGATTGGCTAGTTTAATGACTCACCATCATGTGATTGGCTGGTTTAATGACTCACCGTCATGTGATTGGCTGGTTTAATGACTCACCATCATGTGATTGGCTGGTTTAATGACTCACCATCATGTGATTGGCTGGTTTAATGACTAACCATCATGCTCACATCATGACTAAATCTTACCAAGATCGAAAGCACAACGTTTGCGCATGTATAATTTATTGGGTGCATACACATAATCTGTTATATACCTCATTAACGTTTCTAGGTAATTTCTTTCATCAATTAAATGCACAAATATTTCCATATAGAGAAACACTATAAGAAACTGAAATAGTCTTTTGAAATGAAAGGAAGGAAAAAAAGTTTTTTTTTAAATGTTTTTAAATGATTAATTTCACTGAATGTGGTATAACGTTATTACAACTTTAGCAATGGGTCTTGCTTCAGTATGAATGTGTTGTTGATGTCGTAGAGTCTGATTTGTTGAAGAGGCTTTATTCAAGTGTTCCGTGAATACCGTATAGATGTATTGAATTATCTAAAGCTGCATTGTCATATGTCATTTAGATGTTGGTGTTAAATCAGATGTCTATAAAAAGGATGTCGACAACAAGATTGTAGGAGACAATGAAACTTTACGTGTTGACAATGTGATCCTGCCTAATTCAGGTACATTATGGAAATATCATTTAAGATATCAATATTGCTCTATGTGTTTATCAAATGATTAAACTATTCTAGACGTTTATGCTAGACAAACGTTTTCAAACACGCAGAAACTATGAGAAAATGTACAGTTCCTGGCGATGACTAAAAGACGAGGGCTAACGCGTTGTCATGGAAAATGTACATTTAAATTACTATCATATTTCATTGATATTGCCTAAATTAAAATCTATGTACAGTATTGTATCCCTTTTTTTATATTTTTGTTTATTTAGATGTTGAATCCATGGCAGAGGAGGCTGAAAGGGACAATGTGGAATTGGTAGACGATTCCTCTTTGTCTGACGATTCGAGGATACCTCCAACTACAGGTATATTAATTAGATTTACCCAGACTACCTATTTATCAGTATATCGATTAGATTTACCCAGACTACCTATGTATCAGTATATCGATTAGATTTACCCAGGCTACCTAGGTATCAGTATATCGATTAGATGCACCCAGACTAAATATGTATCAGTATATCGATTAGATTTACCCAGACTAAATATGTATCAGTATATCGATTAGATTTACCCAGACTTAATATGTATCAGTATATCGATTAGATTTACCCAGACTAAATATGTATCAGTATATCGATTAGATTTACCCAGACTAAATATGTATCAGTATATCGATTAGATGTACCCAGACTAAATTGATCAGTATATCGATTAGATTTACCCAGACTAAATATGTATCAGTATATCGATTAGATGTACCGAGACTAAATATGTATCAGTATATTTTTTTTATGAAAATCAGTACGGTTTTCTGTTGATTGCTCTTGGCCAACGTGCACGCAGAGATACAAAGATACGAATATATACCATCTTTCATAAATGGATTTCCACACATGAAGGACACTTGTGTGACATGATATCAAATGATGAGATAAATATGAATTAGCAATCCAGTAAGTGTCGAGAGGTAGCTGCTCTTATCATCGAATAAAATGAAACTACCATATTCAATTTCCATCTCATTATTAGAAAAGTTTGCAAATTCAGCTAAATTCTCCAGCTAGTGGATTATACATTATACTTTTAATTAGTTGAATTTATTATCAAATGATTCGGCCTCCTGTTTGATCTAAGCAGGGGTTGCCTGTTGAATTTGTGCCCAAAATACACCATCCTAATAGCATACAATAATCCTCAATATACTTATAACTTTTGTTTATGTCTGTATTTTTGTTATATAGAAGTAAAGGGAGATATTATTACAATCAATATTTCTTTTTCAATCAACTTTTTTTCATATCATAATTTTGCGTTGGTCCTCACATGACTTAAAATGACCAGGCCCTAAACGCTATTGACCTCAAAAATAAATCTGATAATTTTTTATACAAGTAACATGCTGTTTAACTCCGTGTCTTTAAAATCCCGTCTTAATCAAATTAGATGAACGAGGACAAAAGATACCATACAATACATGTATGATACTATCTTAAACAGTTCAGCTGAATAAACCACTGTGTTTGATTCATCTTTCGATAAATGTTTTATACACATCAGAGAAAAAAAAATATAGCTTTGAAACATGTTATTAAAGAAGGTAAATGCGATGCTTGTTTTCAATAGATATGCAGCAGCATCCGGAAATGAATGTAATTGCCGAGGATGTGGTCATTGGGGACCAAATATTTGTTAACAAGAGCTGCAGACCCTCTCAAGGTATCAAAGAGCATAAGTGAGAGTGCGATGAAATATACTGATTTATTATGACTCTCTGGTATTTTGCTTGAAAAATGCTTTACATCTTAGATAAACTAGAGACTGAAATATACATCAGAAATAATATAGATTTAATGGAAAATACATTATATCCGATAAAATCATATTTGAAATAGAAATGTTGTACATCTGGAATTGTTTAGCTTTGAATAAAAAACACACAAACACCAAGTAGCATAAGAGACTCCGAGATGGATATGACAATATTACATGCTTCTGTTTAAACGATACCTTACGCAATACGTTCAAGTCTCTATTTCTAATCCAGACAAAAAACCCGATGTCAAGAAGAAGAAAAAGAAGAATACGGTGAAAACAAAAGAGGAGAAATTGAGTGGTAAGAATATATATCTGTGTATGTATCTTTTACTCACCATGCTCACATCATGACTAAATCTTACCAAGATCGATAGCACAACGTTTGCGTATGTATAATTATTGGGTGCATACACATAATCTGCTATTTACCTCAGTAACGTTTCTGGTTAATTTCTTTCATCAATAAACGCACAACTATTTCAATAGAGAAACACTGTCGGAAACTGAAATAATCTTTTGAAATGAAAGGAAGAAAACAAAGTTTTTTTTAAATGTTTTTTCAATTATTCATTTCACTGAATGTGGCATAACTTTATTACAACATTAGCAATGGGTGTTGCTTCAGTATGAATGTGTTGTTGATGTCGTAGAGTCCGATTTGTTGAAGAGGCTTTATTCAAGTGTGCCGTGAATACCGTATAGATGTATTGATTTATCTAAAGCTGCATTGTCATATGTCATTTAGATGTTGGTGTTATATCAGATGTCTATAAAAAGGATGTCGACAACAAGATTGTAGGAGACAATGAAACTTTACGTGTTGACAATGTGATCCTGCCTAATTCAGGTACATTATGGAAATATCATTTAAGATATCAATATTGCTCTATGTGTTTATCAAATGATTAAATTATTCTAGACGTTTATGCTAGACAAACGTTTTCAAACACGCAGAAACTATGAGAAAATGTACAGTTCCTGGCGATGACTAAAAGACGAGGGCTAACGCGTTGTCATGGAAAATGAACATTTAAATTACTATCATATTTCATTGATATTGCCTAAATTAAAATCTATATACAGTATTGCATCACTTGTTTTTATTTTTGTTTATTTAGATGTTGAATCCATGGCAGAGGAGGCTGAAAGGGACAATGTGGAATTGGTAGACGATTTCTCTTTGTCTGACGATTCGAGGATACCTCCAACTACAGGTATATTAATTAGATTTACCCAGACTACCTATTTATCAGTATATCGATTAGATTTACCCAGACTACCTATGTATCAGTATATCGATTAGATTTACCCAGGCTACCTAGGTATCAGTATATCGATTAGATGCACCCAGACTAAATATGTATCAGTATATCGATTAGATTTACCCAGACTAAATATGTATCAGTATATCGATTAGATTTACCCAGACTAAATATGTATCAGTATATCGATTAGATTTACCCAGACTTAATATATATCAGTATATCGATTAGATTTACCCAGACTAAATATGTATCAGTATATAGATTAGATTTACCCAGACTAAATATGTATCAGTATATCGATTATATGTACCGAGACTAAATATGTATCAGTATATCGATTAGATTTACCCAGACTAAATATGTATCAGTATATCGATTAGATTTACCCAGACTAAATATGTATCAGTATATCGATTAGATTTACCCAGACTAAATATGTATCAGTATATCGATTAGATTTACCCAGACTAAATATGTATCAGTATATCGATTAGATGTACCGAGACTAAATATGTATCAGTATATTTTTTTTATGAAAATCAGTACGGTTTTCTGTTGATTGCTCTTGGCCAACGTGCACGCAGAGATACAAAGATACGAATATATACCATCTTTCATAAATGGATTTCCACACATGAAGGACACTTGTGTGACATGATATCAAATGATGAGATAAATATGAATTAGCAATCCAGTAAGTGTCGAGAGGTAGCTGCTCTTATCATCGAATAAAATGAAACTACCATATTCAATTTCCATCTCATTATTAGAAAAGTTTGCAAATTCAGCTAAATTCTCCAGCTAGTGGATTATACATTATACTTTTAATTAGTTGAATTTATTATCAAATGATTCGGCCTCCTGTTTGATCTAAGCAGGGGTTGCCTGTTGAATTTGTGCCCAAAATACACCATCCTAATAGCATACAATAATCCTCAATATACTTATAACTTTTGTTTATGTCTGTATTTTTGTTATATTGAAGTAAAGGGAGATATTATTACAATCAATATTTCTTTTTCAATCAACTTTTTTTCATATCATAATTTTGCGTTGGTCCTCACATGACTTAAAATAACCAGGCCCTAAACGCTATTGACCTCAAAAATAAATCTGATAATTTTTTATACAAGTAACATGCTATTTAACTCCGTGTCTTTAAAATCCCGTCTTAATCAAATTAGATGAACGAGGACAAAAGAACAAAAGATACCATACAATACATGTATGATACTATCTTAAACAGTTCAGCTGAATAAACCACTGTGTTTGATTCATCTTTCGATAAATGTTTTATGCACATCAGAGAGAAAAAAAATATAGCTTTGAAACATGTTATTAAAGAAGGTAAATGCGATGCTTGTTTTCAATAGATATGCAGCAGCATCCGGAAATGAATGTAATTGCCGAGGATGTGGTCATTGGGGACCAAATATTTGTTGACAAGAGCTGCAGACCCTCTCAAGGTATCAAAGAGCATAAGTGAGAGTGCGATGAAATATACTGATTTATTATGACTCTCTTGTATTTTGCTTGAAAAATGCTTTACATCTTAGATAAACTAGAGACTGAAATATACATCAGAAATAATCTAGATTTAATGGAAAATACATTATATCCGATAAAATCATATTTGAAATAGAAATGTTGTACATCTGAAATTGTTTAGTTTTGAATAAAAATCACACAAACACCAAGTAGCATAAGAGACTGCGAGATGGATATGCCAATATTACATGCTTCTGTTTAAACGATACCTCACGCAATACGTTCAAGTCTCTATTTCTAATCCAGACAAAAAACCCGATGTCAAGAAGAAGAAAAAGAAGAATACGGTGAAAACAAAAGAGGAGAAATTGAGTGGTAAGAATATATATCTTTGTATGTATCTTTTACTCACCATGCTCACATCATGACTAAATCTTACCAAGATCGATAGCACAACGTTTGCGTATGTATAATTATTGGGTGCATACACATAATCTGCTATTTACCTCAGTAACGTTTCTGGATGATTTCTTTCATCAATTAAACGCAGAAATATTTCCATATAGAGAAACACTGTAAGAAACTGAAATAATCTTTTGAAATGAAAGGAAGAAAAAAAAAATGTTTTTAAAAATGTCTTTAAATGATTAATTTCACTGAATGTGGTATAACGTTATTACAACATTAGCAATGGGTGTTGCTTCAGTATGAATGTGTTGTTGTTGTCGTTGAATCGATTTGTTGAAGAGGCTTTTTCAAGTGTGCCGTGAATACCGTATAGATGTATCGATTTATCTAAAGCTGCATTGTCATATGCCATTTAGATGTTGGTGTTAAATCAGAGGTCTATAAAAAGGATGTCGACAACAAGATTGTAGGAGACAATGAAACTTCACGTGATGACAATATGATCCTGCCTAATTCAGGAACATTATGGAAATATCATTTAAGATATCAATATTGCTCTATGTGTTTATCAAATAATTAAATTATTCTAGACGTTTATGCTAGACAAACGTTTTCAAACACGCAGAAACTATGAGAAAATGTACAGTTCCTGGCGATGACTAAAAGACGAGGGCTAACGCGTTGTCATGGAAAATGTACATTTAAATTACTATCATATTTCATTGATATTGCCTAAATTAAAATCTATATACAGTATTGTATCACTTTTTTATTTTTGTTTATTTAGATGTTGAATCCATGGCAGAGGAGGCTGAAAGGGACAATGTGGAATTGGTAGACGATTCCTCTTTGTCTGACGATTCGAGGATACCTCCAACTACAGGTATATTAATTAGATTTACCCAGACTACCTATGTATCAGTATATCGATTAGATTTACCCAGACTAAATATGTATCAGTATATCGATTAGATTTACCCAGACTAAATATGTATCAGCATATCGATTAGATTTACCCAGACTAAATATGTATCAGTATATCGATTAGATTTACCCAGACTACCTTTGTATCAGTATATCGATTAGATTCACCCAGACTACATATGTATCAGTATATTTTTTTTTATGAAAATCAGTATGGTTTTCTGTTGATTGGTCTTGGCCAACGTGCACGCAGAGATACACAGATACGAATATATACCATCTTTCATAAATGGATTTCCACACATGAAGGACACTTGTGTGACATGATATCAAATGATGAGATAAATATGAATTAGCAATCCAGTAAGTGTAGAGAGGTAGCTGCTCTTATCATCGAATAAAATGAAACTACCATATTCAATTTCCATCTCATTATTAGAAAAGTTTGCAAATTCAGCTAAATTCTCCAGCTAGTGGATTATACATTATACTGTTAATTAGTTGAATTTATTATCAAATGATTCGGCCTCCTGTTTGATCTAAGCAGGGGTTGCCTGTTGGATTTGTGCCCAAAATACACCATCCTAATAGCATACAATAATCCTCAATATACTTATAACTTTTGTTTATGTCTGTATTTTTGTTATATCGAAGTAAAGGGAGATAATTATTACAGTCAATATTTCCTTTTCAATCAACTGTTTTTCATATCATAATTTTGCGTTGGTCCTCACATGACTTAAAATGACCAGGCCCTAAACGCTATTGACCTCAAAAATAAATCTGATAATTTTTTATACAAGTAACATGCTGTTTAACTCCGTGTCTTTAAAATCCCGTCTTAATCAAATTAGATGAACGAGGACAAAAGATACCATACAATACATGTATGATACTATCTTAAACAGTTCAGCTGAATAAACCACTGTGTTTGATTCATATTTCGATAAATGTTTTATGCACATCAGAGAAAAAAAATATAGCTTTGAAACATGTTATTAAAGAAGGTAAATGCGATGCTTGTTTTCAATAGATATGCATCAGCATCCGGAAATGAATGTAATTGCCGAGGATGTGGTCATTGGGGACCAAATATTTGTTGACAAGAGCAGCAGACCCTCTCAAGGTATCAAAGAGCATAAGTGAGAGTGCGATGAAATATACTGATTTATTATGACTCTCTGGTATTTTGCTTGAAAAATGCTTTACATCTTAGATAAACTAGAGACTGAAATATACATCAGAAATAATATAGATTTAATGGAAAATACATTATATCCGATAAAATCATATTTGAAATAGAAATGTTGTACATCTGAAATTGTTTAGTTTTGAATAAAAAACACACAAACACCAAGTAGCATAAGAGACTCCGAGATGGATATGACAATATCACATGCTTCTGTTTAAACGATACCTTACGCAATACGTTCAAGTCTCTATTTCTAATCCAGACAAAAAACCCGATGTCAAGAAGAAGAAAAAGAAGAACACGGAGAAAACAAAAGAGGAGAAATTGAGCGGTAAGAATATATATCTTTGTATGTATCTTTTACTCACCATGCTCACATCATGACTAAATCTTACCAAGATCGATAGCACAACGTTTGCGTATGTATAATTATTGGGTGCATACACATAATCTGCTATTTACCTCAGTAACGTTTCTGGATAATTTCTTTCATCAATTAAACGCAGAAATATTTCCATATAGAGAA
Organism: Pecten maximus; assembly: GCF_902652985.1. NCBI lineage: Eukaryota > Metazoa > Mollusca > Bivalvia > Pectinida > Pectinidae > Pecten > Pecten maximus. The sequence continues at coordinate 10,960 of NW_022981079.1, forward strand.
ACACTGTAAGAAACTGAAATAATCTTTTGAAATGAAAGGAAGAAAAAAAATGTTTTTAAAAATGTCTTTAAATGATTAAATTTATTCATATAATTT
>NW_022981080.1:0-29152 GCF_902652985.1 Pecten maximus
TAAAATTTTAAAATATAAAAAAGGTTAGGGGAAAATAATGACGAGAGTTTAAAGTTTTTTTTTTTTAAAATAATTAAATTAATTATCCCAATATCCAGGACTGGGTGGGGAGCAGGGCCCGGATTTAGTCAGCCATCCTGGTGACAGTTCTATTTACCCCAATATCCAGATTGCACTTCAGAAAAGAACATGAAATCAGCATATTGTCTATCTAGGATATAACTAATTCTGAACTACAGAACATCATTTAATACTGTTATATCTGATGATTTCCCCCCAGGTGAAAGCAGGGTTCAGATCGATGCAGTAACTGGTCTCCCAGATCTAGTTAAACTACTCACAGAATCTGAAGATGAGGAATTCTCAAAAGCTGTTAAATACCTTCTACAAATGTGCATTGCCAGAAGTATGTGTAATGGAAGGAAACATTTTATGGATAATATTGTTTTATCAACACAAATTTTATAATGATATGTCATATCATTTACACAAAAAATCTAAATATCATAATGTTAATACAAACATTAATTCGTTTAAGCGATGGAACATTGTGTAATGCTGTACCACTTCAACAAAAAAAGAATCCTTTTTTTAGGTCACCTGAGACTACAGACCTATTGCGATGGTCTTTTGTCCGGCATCGTGCGTCTTAAAAAAATCATTCAATGTCACAGAGGTCAAATATGCTAAAATATTTTAGCTACTTCTTCTTGATATCCAAAAGGCCCACAGACCAAATATTAGGTATGTAGCATGCTTGGATAAAGGGCTACCAAGTTTTTTCAAATAGATGACCTTGACCCTCATTCAAGGTCACAGGGGTTAAATATGCTAACATCTTTAAATTACTTCTTCTTGATAACCAAAAGGCCCTGAGACCCAATATTAAGCCTGTAGCATGCTATGATAAATGGCTACAAAATGAAGGGCTACAAAGTCTGTTCAAATGGATGACCTTGACCTTCATTCAATGTCACATGTGTTAAATATGCCAAAATAGTTTAACTACTTCTTCTACAAAAAGGCCCGCGGGATCCTATATTAGGTCTGTAGCATGCTTGGATAAAGGGCTACCAAGTTTGTTCCAATGGATGACCTTGACCTTCATTCAAGGTCACATGGGTCAAATATGCTAAAATCTTTAAATGACTTCTTGATAACCAAAAGGCCCCGATACCCCATTTTCCCCATATTAGGTCTGTGGCATGCCGGAATGAAGAGCTACAAAATTTGTTCAAATGGATAACCTTGACCTTCATTAGCAGTCACAGGGGTTAAATATGCCAAAATCTTTAAACAACATCTTCTTGATGACCAAGAGGCCCAGAGAGCTCTTATTGCATTTGTAGCATTTTGGGGAAAAGGGCGATGAAGATTGTTCAAATGATTGACATTTTCCCTCATTCAAGGTCAAAGGGGTCAAATATGCTTAAATCTTTAAACAACTTCTTCTTGATAACCAGGGGCCCAGAGATCAAATATTTGGTTTGTATCATGCTTGGATGAAGAGCTACCACGTTTGATCAAATGGATTACCTTGACCTTCATTCAAGGTCACAGGGGTCAAATATGCTAAATCTTTTTAACAAATTCTTCTTGATAACAAAGCTTGACCTAGAGACCTGATATTGCATTTGTAGCATTCATGGGTAAAGGGCTATAACAAACCTTCATTGAAGGTCCCAGAGGTCAAACATGCTAAAATATATCAAAATTAAGGTGACCGTTAAGGCCCATGGACCTTTTGTTTTTCTTTTTAGTAATTTTAATTTCCTCCAAATCTTTTATAGATGAGAAGAATTCAGTTGAAGCTGAAGAGGAAAGTCTGGATGCTGTCAGGAGGTACTTATTTACTTGCTTGGAGTTAAAATAAATGTTTGTTATTGTCAGATGCATATGTTAAAATTAGTTTTGGCTTACAGTTGAGAGTGACACTAATGATACATGTACTGTGTATGAGAGGACTGGTTTTAAATTAAGAGATTATTTGTGACTCATAATTTGGGCTTATGTGAAACAACTGTCTTGGAGGAATTTCAGGATAATTCCGCTCAGCTCGGCATTGTATGTCAATCAAGCACTTTGTTTTTTATCAATTAGGTTGAAAATATGTCGGGGGACATATTGGTGAAATGATAGACAATCTATGATAATTATTATAAAGCAATATCTTTCAAGTAGATAACTAACTATAGGGTATTTTACATGTACCATTGATATTGTTTCTAGAGAAAATGGAAAGAAAATGTTGTTGAAAATTGATGAGATAAGTGAAAGACTGAAAGCAATTGAAAAAGAAGCCGAAGAAAAAAGCTTGGGACTACATCAAACAGGACAAGGAAAAGAAACAATGAAGAAGACATGCTGTGATGCTGTGTCCATGACACCACAGGAGAAAAATCTCCTTTTTCAGCTACAACAGGTAAATACCTCATCGCTATCCTGATGAGATATGTTCCGACCAGGTAGATGGTGGGTTTATATATTGAAAAGTCCCATTAAGGTCTTGCCTCTGACCATATAAAACAGTTTACTACTGCTGTCAAGTGTTTATACTGTCAACAATGTTGAAGCCATTGCTGGAACTCTGGTTTTCATGGAATGTCTTTAGAAATATGAACATATTCTAAAGTGGGGTATTTGTTTTACTTTGATAACATTTATGTTAAATGTAAAAACATTTTCGGTTACTGTGTATCATATCATATCTGTTATTTGTGCTGTTGTATGTCTGTATGGATTAAATTAAAACTGTAATTTTGTATTGATTTCATTTGGAAATTTATTTCAATTTTAAGGAAAGAGAAGACAGAAAGAGGATGGAGTCTTTAGCATTTCAAATGCATGCACCATCACCTCTTTTTCCGCAGTATGGTTTGATGTCAAGGCAGTGTTTGTCTGAAGAAAACTTTCCAGTTCAGGGACAATCCTTCATAGAGTCTGATAGGCAAAGACTCCACCGTCAGCTATTATGTTGTACACCAGAAATCTTACATCACCAGAATTTTAATACAGAACATCTTAACATGAGCCGTAACTGCCAAGAATACCCACGTAGAGTTCAGAATGTTGGTTGTCCTGTAGACCATGGATCCTGTGTCATAGCACCTGATGCAAATACAAGAATACCCATCACAAATCATCCAGGCACACAATATAATTCTAGGAATGCAAATTCTTTGCAAGAAATAAATGCAGATTGTGAAACAATTCATCATTATTCTGAGCAGCCTTCAAGTAATACTCAAATTAAAAGTTTTCCCACAAAAATAAATCCTTTAAAAAGTTATCTCCTGGACCATCGAGGGGACAGAGACAGGGATAATCATTGTCCAGAAAGTTATGAGAATAAAAGATGTTCTACATCAAACATCAATGGCCTGGACTTAAACAAAGGCCAGGAAGGTGTCAGTGAAATTGATCAAATGGCTGATACTACTATAAATGACAAGTGTGAAAGTTCAAGTAGGATCACTTCAGGGAAGAACATAGCTAGCTCTAATTTGTTATATCCAGATGTAGGACCAGAAGGATTGGCACAAGCTGATAGAGAGGTTAAGATACATGAGGAACCAATGACGGTAACATCTACCTCTGCAACAGACATACCCAAAAGGTCAACCTCAAGTGATCATTTTACAGACAGTCCTCTGAAAATATCGGAGAAGACACCTGTTAAAGAAAAGGGCAGAAGTTCACATCCTCAGGAATCCAGGACAAATGTTTCTAGCAATGTTTTAACGAACAAATCCCAAAACTCATGTAGTGAAAGAAATTACAGTACAAGTTTCACAGGTGATAATAATGCGAGCTGTGAACTCAACTCTTCTGTGGCAAAGTCATGTTCAATTACTAAGAGTGAGAAAAATAATGTGTTTGTCAAACCAAAGCCTCCTCCAATGGCCAGTTGCTATTTAACACCAGTAAAGCGCCCTGTTAATACAAGAATGACTCCATCACTAGATAGCAGGTGTTGGTCATATTCATCAGTCAGGAGTGGACCATCATTGTATCCAAAATCAAACCTTGAAGAATCATACCCTGACTCTGACTGCAGCTCTGTTATAGATACAAGGTCTGAATTTGATTTTGACTTGGTAAAGGCTGCCAAGAAAAACAGATTATCACAAAATATATGCTATAATGTGACTCCCATACGACGTAATTCACTGTTTACCAAAGGACATCAGAGTTGCCGCATTGGAATCCGAGAGGGCCCATTAAACATTAAGAGTACACCATGTAGTGTCAAATCTATTGGAACGGTGAGAGCTCGAGATCATAAGGAAACCTTCAATGAAAGTTTTTCAGAAACAGTTTCCAGTGATGAAGGTAATTGAGCTAAGATTTATGTTAAATGATGCTTAAAAAACATCATATACAAAGTGACGAAAAGTTAATTTCATGTGCCTGGTATATAAACAGGTATAAACTTTGTTTGTGACACACATTTGATGTATTTGCTTTTATAGTCTATAAACTGTTAAGAAAAATGAAAAACATGTTCAGATAACGTCTTACAAAAAATAAGCATCCGTTATATATAGTGAATAGATACCACAGTGTGCATTTAAGGACAATTAATGAATATTAATGTTCTCCTTTAAAAACATACTTATTTATTGTGAATATTGTTTAAACCTTGTGTAGAGGTGAAAAAATGATGGTCGTGTTTTGCTCCATTTCAGGAAGTCTTACTGATGGTGGAGCTGATGCTGAAAGCTGTGGAAACTCGACCAAAGAGAATTTGGAGTGCTGTGATAGTCAAAAATCGTGTGAAGAGTTGAGAGTCTCAAAGTGTCCAGGTGATTAATAATTGGAATAGTAATTGGTAGATAATTTATACCACACCTAAACGTGATCAGTTTTATTTCTTGTCTTCATAATTGAAGATGATGATTTACTATCATTCCAATGAAGAAGGCTTCAACGTTTCACATAGATACTGGCATTATGAATTGGATATAAACATATTGTACTTAGCCTACAAAATCATTATATTGTAGTATACTAATTATCCAAACAAAAAATATCCAGGAGCCCACACTATTTATCCATCCAAACAGTCATCCATATGTCCTCATTTGGAGAAAGTACGCAGTTAAGTGCATACTTTCTCTTCTCCAAATGAGGACATATGGATGCAATACCTAGTACATGTATATACGGATATATAAACAGGGACCTGTAGCGAATTACTGGCCTTAAATACTGAAGGACGTTAATTTGCTACCGGTGAGTATATATGTCGTATTTGGCTTACATGAAATGTATTTTGACTTGATTTGATTTGGATCTTTTACACTACAGTTGTATATATATCGTTCATGCATATATTATTATTCAGGTTGTAGTGTATGGCTTAACTCGCCATCAAACGACAAACGAATGTTGATGAACAGTAGAACTTTCAATTTGCTGTTGGAAACCAGCTTGTACACATGTGAGAATCACAAAGCTATCAGAGACTGTGAAAGGAAATTCATCCAGAAGATCAGAAAAAACTCTAAACGTTACAGTAAACGAAGGCCGCTACCCTCCATTTCAACAATCCATACAGCTTTACAACCCACTAAGAAAACCATGTCGGTGTATGACTTCATGTCTACTGAATCGGATAGCGACGGCAGGGTATGTACCTTTATAAAATGATATTGCCATGAAATAAAACAAAAACCGTGTTCCAGAACTAACTTTGAGTATGGGCGGAGTCAACTACAGTATCTGTTACCTACCCTCTTCACGCTTTGTGGCACATAAGGCCTTGGCAAAGCTCTTCCATCCCTCTCGATCTGTATCTGCTGTCGTTATCCTCACTTCGTTCCAAGATCTCCATCACGCTTCTCTTTCTTTCTCCATCGATTGCCTTCGTCTTTAATCGTCCTCTTTTCTGTTTCTCTTCTGGGGCCCTATGTCATGGCATATTTCAGTCGTTATTCTTCTCTTGACACATAATGTGTCCTATCATCTTACTCTACATATGCCACAATTCATCTTCTCGCTTAACGGTCTCATATGTGCTCTTCTTATAGTTCCTTCGTCCTCCCATGATCTTGCCCTTATATGTTTAAAATTCTTTTGAGACATTTGGAAAAACTCCAACCATCTTTTCATCTCCTAACCATATAGTAAGACTTGTATTAAAGTCTCAATTTTGTTCTCGAAATGCTATTCAGCCCTATATATATATACTGCTGCCTTCTTTGCATATCGTCGTTCCTAAGGACATTCTTCTACGTTCTCAATTTCTTGTCATGATTTGATATTATATTCTTTTCGTGCATTTATCCACATCGCTGAAGTTTTCTCCATGTTAATGTTAAGTCCCACTTTTCTTCTCCACACCTAATCTTGTTGCTTTATACTGTATTTGATGTTTGAGAAGAATAGGAATGTTCTCAGCATTGTCAATTATTGCTTTCCTCATCTTCCAATCCACAACATTAGAAATATAAATACTGATATATTGCAACCATGTTTTTGATGTTGAATCCACTTTCCTACTCTTGGTCTTCTACAGTATATTCCAACTCATCTTAGAAGTATTTTACTATTCGTATAATTGTGCACGGTATTTAATATGAATCATTGGCTTTCATGGTTGATGGAATCGAAAGCCTTTTTGAGTATATAAAGTTTATATATATGTTCCTTGTTATCAAATCCTCCTCTTATCAGGTAAATAATTATCCTTCCCAGTAGATTTACCATTACAGAAAGGGGCATGATTCCTTTAGGATTTTTACATTCCTTGATATTTCCGTGGCCAGCTTGATGATAAATATTGGATTTTCTCTTTCCAAATATTCTAGCAGCTCGTGTATCGTGGTCCCTGAAAACATCATATCTGCCTTAAGCAACTCTGCAGTGACAGCATTGGTTCCCGGTGTCTTTCCATTCCTTAACGTCTTGGTGGTGATATGCACTTCTTTGTATTGTTGACGGAGGTATCATCACGTCATCTAAATCTACTTCAACTGTGTCCATTGCAGGATTATCCGGTTCCTCTCTATAAATCTTTGAAGTTTTTTTTGATAGTATTTCTGTTCCTTTCGCTGCTATTCTTACCAACTGGTTTTTGTGTGTCATATACTGTCTTCATATGTTACCGCTTTTCCTGTATCAATGTTTTCGATCCATTTCTTCTTTTTTCCTTTCATTTTTTTTAAACCTTTATGTCTTTATCCTTTTACTTCTTAACTGTTCATTGACTCTCTGAGCGTGTGCAGGTTAGGAGTTCTCTGTTGATTTCATTTATTTCATTTACTATCTTTGACGAAGCTTCACTTATTCATGTATTCCTTTTCCGTGTTGTAATCAACAAACACTGCTTTTTCCGTAATGTCTTCTTAATCTCTTGAATTATTCACAGTTCCAGCTCAGCATTCTTCAATGTCCGAAACCTTTTCCGTAATGTCTTCTTAATCTCTTGAATTATTCCCAGTTCCAGCTCATCATTCTTCAATGTCCGAAACCTGTTCTTCACATATTTAAACTTCTCAATATCAAACTTGACTCTTTCACATCTCTTCTCAATCGCTTCTTCTCCGTTTGACTGCTTTGCATACTAAACAATGATCACTTCCAATGTCTGTTGATCTTAACACTAGTATCCTTCACTGAACATAGTCTATTTGATTCCTGATGGCTCCATTCGGCAAGATTTATGCTTTCTGATAAATGTCTTTATATGGGAATACTCTTCCTGTTATAATTTATTCGTTAAGGTTACGTTAAGGTTACACATCTTGCAAAGCCTTTCACTGTTGTCGTTCCTTCTTCCCATAACTCTTTTAAAATGCTTGTTGGTATTTTGCATTCATATCTTCAGTGATGATTAACATGGCATGCCTATTCCTTCTTCGAAGTACATATTGCAGCCTCGTGTAAAACCAATCCTTTGCTTGAACGTCTGGTCTTCTGTCGGTACTTAATATATGCAGGACTGTTAACTCACTATATTTAGAATAGAACTTTGAAATGTGCGGGTGTGCACATTTGCAGAGAGCAAAAGACAATACTTGTACATTGGTACTAGAAATTTCAATTTACTTACATGATTTTCTAATAGCTTCAATTCTTCACAAAGAAAATTATCTTTTTCGTTAAATGTTTGAATAAACGTTATGATGTGCTACTATATATTTATTATAGTTACATTATGCAATATAAACCCATTTTAACACAATTTTTCACCATAAACAATACAACACAGTTACTTTATTATGTGTAGGTTACACCTCCACGATCCACAAACTCCTGTAAGTACAACCTTGCAGCTTTAAAGGACGTCATCTCACGTCGTAGTAGGATTCCATATACGGAGGAAGAAGTGGACAACATCATGAAGGGTGTGGAACAGTTTGGCACCCGTTGGAACCAGATCCTTGTCACTTTCAATTTCCATCACTCAAGAACAGCTACTGACCTCAAAGACAAATACAAAAGATTGCTGGTGAGGACAGAAAATACTTTGGCAATGTTTAATGTTTGTAATTGAAATTAGGAAGTGTCTCTTTAATTTTGATATTGAACTAATATGTTACATCTCATATAGTTGAGGTCATTAAATGTGCAGGTTTTTTTTTTTATTATTTATTATTCCCTCAATAAGAGGTCGAAAGGGGATATATTAATACCGTCATTCATATCACCATTATTGGACAATAACTCAAAGTTCACATACCGATTCATTATTGTGACCGCTTGTTGGGAATTACTTTTCGCGTCAAAAGGACAATGACCCAATCAGGAAGATTAATATAATTCTGCTATACCTTATCAACAATTTTTTTTTAATGATTACTCTATTTAATACAATTGGGTTTTTTTACCACAGGCCTCACAATCGGATATTCCAGAAAAAAACGAAAGTATTTGTCGACAACAAGGCCCCAAGGAAAAGAGGCAGCAAACTGTTTTCAATGTGTGAGGAGCGGCGTTTGATAAGAGGAGTAAAAAGGTATGGTTACAACTGGAAGTCCATTCTGAAGTCCTATAGGTTCTCAAAGGGACGTTCTTCACAGGATCTCCGCAACAGATGGAGGACCATGCACAGAAAAGTCACACATGTATGATTCTTCTTGGTGGTCCCAGAATTGTTGTTTTTAAATTATTTAATATGCTCTAAAACGTACTTCAAAGAGTCTTCGTTTACAGATTGAGGAGCATTCGCAAAAACATCACACATGTATGATTCTCCTCGATGATTCTAGATACGTTGTTTTAACATGATTTAATATTTTTCAAACATATTTTAGTGAGGTTGAATGATAGTGTTTGTCATCATCAATACAGTAATATGAATTACTTGAATCCAGTATTGACATTTTGTTTAAACCAGTTTGGTTAATGTAGAAATATCATTTAAGTGGTTGTTTCATGTACTCTTCATTAAGAATTGGTCATCATTGAAAGTCTGTGATATATTTAATTTGTTGACTCGTTAACCTGGAAATTGTAATCAAATCGCCCAAAATTTTTCAGAAAATTATGGTTATAACAGAATATAATCAAATGTGTTTAATCTATAGTGTTATATTAATCATTTTTATCTCTGGTAGTGTCCATGACGATGACTTAAGTAGTTGTTTACTTTGTATAAAAATGTTCATATTTAACAGGATTGTACAAGTACATTGTAAAATGATGATATGAACCACATGATTTTTTATTTTGTCATCATAGTAAGTTTTAAAATATACTAATTTCTAAGTACATGTATGTAAATTTCACTTCCTTTTTCTATTGGGAATGTGATGAATATTTGTTATTTGCTGTATGGATTTTATGACAATATTTGGTAGAACAGGTAAATATTGTGCCATTTATATGATATATTTGTGGAAGCATATATTTTTTCGAATTAATTCAATTCCAGGCGTGCTAAGTGTAGGGTATAAAATATCCATGAGTTTAATTTCTGTAAATGAGTACGATTATGGACAGATTAACCCTTCAATGTTGCTGTCCGTGACCATCAAAGGTCTTTGTTAAATACATTAATTTATTTGTGTTAATTGATGATATTATTTATGAATACATTGTTAAAATAAAGTAACATTCATTAAAAGTGTTCCTTTCCGTGTCATTTTTATTAATTTTGAAAGGTAATTTGTTTTAAGACGGAAATGTTTTTATTATTTTGGTATATTGTTCATTGATATAAGTAGTTGAGTGAAAACAATCAAATCACAGCCCATGGTATTAGATTCATTGGTATATTGAAAAGAAATTTTGTGAAGCTTTTATTACAGAGAATGAACAATACCATTAACTTCTTTCTGTAATCTTCATTCACCGAAATTTGAAATGTGATTGGTACTCATCTCATCTGATCTTATATCAAATCAACACCTGGACCAAGCTGGAATCCATAAAAAAGTGTTAAGTTCTGAAGTCAGTGATGAGGAATGGAAATATCCTAGACAAGCAGAGGGTGTGCATGTATGGTACTAAATAACATAAAGTTGACGCGACTGAACCAATTCAGAACCGTCTCCCTGTTTACCAGTCAGTATACAAACTCTTCAGTCCAGAAAGGAGGAATCCCTGGATTCAATGGGTATACAGAACATACTAGAGCAATAGTTTATCTAACAGAGGAACAGAAAATAGATCAGGGAAATGCGAGCTTGGACAATGCCTATATGATTATTTACATTGTAAAGCCTTGCAGCACTACTGGGTAAGAGATGTCCGGAACATCATCAGTGGTTATTTTAGTGATATCACGTTGAGGTCATGTAGGGAAAATTATAGCATTATGTCGACACCTGGAAAAAGGGATAGTCACCGGGTGCCTAATCTCTATCATTTTGTCATTTATAGAATGAATCAAAGTGTCCAAACCAATCCAATGCCTCGACAAGGTCCATCTTTGGCCTTAAATACGGTAGTTATGAAGGACCTAAATAGGAACGTGATGGCAGCCTTAGTAGGACAAAACAGAACTTCCGGTTTAGATCTTTTGGTCCAGCCTTTAACCTTTAAAGCACGGTGGTGAAAGTTTAGAGAGGTTATCAACAGGTTCCTGAGCGAATGGTTCTGTGTATCACCTAGCTACTCTATTACTGCACAGCAAATTTTCCGATTGGACGAATTCAGGGTTGCCAAAGACAGGCTTATAAGCAGCTCCAATCTGATTAAAATACAGATCCTAATACTATCAACACGATAGTATTAGGATCTGTATTTTAATCAGATTGAAGCAGCTCAGAATACTGTAGCTTCACATATAGATAATAAAAGTGACAAAATAGTCAGCAAATAGTAGGAAAGCCGACTCCAGCTCAAATGTATCGCTACTGGTGGAATGGCGTTGGGAAGATAGGACCAGCCGGAGGAGTGAAATGGCCCACTTGAGATCAGAAAAAAGAAGGACGATTCAAGAAAAGCCAGATTCAAAAGATAGGGGCGCAAGTGCCATAAACACAGAGGACGCTGTTTTAAACTACAAGTCCGAAGATGTCCTGTGATCATGCCGAATTAATTTACCAAGGGACGGTACAGTTGCTGACATAAAAATTGTAAATGACCCATCGATCGTGTGATGGAACAAAAACATCTCTCCGGTACCAACCGTCCACGGAGATGGGTCATCGGGCTGATAGCAATGAAATGTGCACACGAACAAAGCTGATAAGTCACCATCCTGGATGTAACGGAGAAGATCTGATGTCATACACTGTTCGCAAACTTATCAAAACATCTGATACATCAACTTGTATTCCACCTTTAAGGAGTGCGGCAGGATCTATAGAAATGGACGACGACATAAAGACTGATATACTAAATAACTATTTTGTATCTATATCCACTATTGACGATACTAACACTGACGTACCTACTGTAGATCTTAGAACAGACACTAGATAACTGACATTCCATTCAATATTAATAACTACGTACTCAAGACATTAAAGAATGGTAAAGCTGTAGGTATTGATACAAGAAGTCACATTATGCTAAAAATACTGCTAATGCGGTAGCTTACCCTTTATCTTTAATTTTTCGCGCTTCTTTGGAGACTGGGTCCTTTTCCCACACAATGGAAACATGCACTAGTAATGCCAATTTTTAAAAAAAGGTGATAAGCAGGATCCCTCAAACTACAGACCTATTGCATTACTATGTACAATTGGTAAAGTTTTTGAACGAGTAGTTAAGTATATACACAATTATCTGTTAGAAAATTCTCTTATATATAAGTATCAATCAGGTTTCCAACCAGGTCATTCCTACTGTTAACCAACATCATAATATTTGTGAAAGTTTAGAAAAAAAGCAACATACCGGTAGAACAACACTGAATAGAATATATAGATCTTTCGTTCTTCCTGTCCTTGAATACTGTTGTGAACTTTGGGATGGCTGTTCTTTAGCCGACGCTGATAGATTAGAAAAATTACAACTAGAAGCTGGCCGCATTGTCACTGGTCTACCCTCTTATGCCAGTAGACAATCTCTTTATACTGAAACGGGTTGGGAACCTTTATCCCAGCGTCGTTCTCGTAGAAAAGTACTTCTGTTTTACAAAATACATAATCACTTTAATCCTAGCTACCTTAACACTCTACTCCCTAGTCTTGTTTCTGATAACTCCACACACAATCTCCGAAATTCCAAAAACTATGTTTTGCCAAACAACAGACTAGAATCTTCCAATCAATCCTTCTACAATCAGACAATGGAATCGGCTCCCCCTTAACATAAGACATACTGTTTCACTTCAGCCTTTAAAAATGCCATTCGCAACACAGATATACATAAATTACAGAACTATTATTTCTATGGCGAAAGGAAACATAACATTTTACATACTCGTTTAAGGAACCGTGCCAGTACATTAAGAAATCACTTATTTAGGGCCAATTTAGTTGTAGACCAACACTGTCACTGTGGATTTCCTATTGAAGACACCTATCATTTCTTTTTTCTTGTAATTCCTATATTGAACAAAGAATAACACTATTTCGTAATCTCAATACATATATTCCCCTTACCGTAAATCTATTGCTCTTTGGGTCGAGAAAACGAACTCATTTTCATGCACACTCAGCAATTCATTCAGGATTCAAATAGATTCTAACCCCACCCCTTCCCCCTCCTTTTGATCTTCCTTATATCCCTTTTACTAAGTAAATTACGACTTTTGTACAAATTACTTATTTCAAGTGTATGGTTATATCTTTTCCAATACCGACGGCATAACAGAAACGTATTTCAAAGAAAGAAGGAATGACCAGGAGAACGCTCACCATGGATTGGATTATATGGACATTAGTATAAGCAGTGAGTTTTGAACAGTGGAAAGCTTCAACTTTTGCCGCCGGTATTGGTAAAGATCGTCGCAAGCACGCATAGAATAAATAATAGTTATGATAAATCCAAATCTCTCTCCTCCCCTCTCTCTCTCTCTCTCTCTCCTCTCTCTCCCTCTATTTTATATATATATATACACACACATATGTAAGCCTATATATCGATTTCTTTCTTTCCATATGCTCTGCACATGAAATTGTGTGATTGCGATATTTTATGCCATCTTGTTATTTGTGTAATTTATTATTGTAAATATTTAGGGAGGGCTTTAGATAAGTTTATAACCGTCAAGTTGTGCCCAATCCCGATTTCACAGAAGGCAATAAATTGTTTAAACTAAACATACACTGGCAGCCTTGATATGGCCAATCATTGTCAACTTCCCGATTCTAAGGAGTTTCATTAGATTAGGCAGTTAGGGGTTTAATTGTGCCGGTGAAAGGTCAGGTGGTGTAGTACAATGTATGCTTGTATGCCAAACCATCCAATTTATTTTCAAAAAAAAAAAAAAAGTGTGAAATACGAGAGAGAAAGTCTATGATTATCGCCTAGCTACATGTACAGTGTAAAAGATGACCAGTGGATGTATAGTTTGCTGGCTCCACATTGTTCTTAATCATTCCACGTCCACGTCATAGTTCCAACTACAGTATATATTTTTGTTAACATTACATCAACCAAAATTTTCAAATTGATTTTATTTATCAAAGCTCTTGAATTTTGTACTTGTTAACTACTAGAACGAATATTCCATACCCTGCCTACACGTTTTCAATACAGTATCTTTTCAAATCCGCACAGCATGTATCGGTAAGAGTTGTCTCCCATCATCGTGTTTTCATTAAAGAGGAAGAAATGCACTTTCCGCGGAAATTAAATTGTTGCTGGTAGATGTTTGACGATCTCGAGAGATACGGAAGTACATGGACATAGACTATTTGTACCGCAATAAAAGCCATAAAGGTACAGTATGCATGAGCATATTAACCTATCGATTGTGTCAATCAACACTGTTAAGAGCGTGTACACACCTATGACATTGCTGTTCAAAGTGGGCGTGGCACACGTACATGTACATGTAGATCTACTTTCATTTCGACTGTTCTTTGATCTAGGCCAATGGTGCTATTTCAATTTGGCAGAATATTGCACGAATGCTTTTTACAATAGGACTCAAAGGCATTTAAAAATTATCTAACTACAGTAGTCTTAAGACTGTAATTACCCTTACTGCTTATACCGAGTTTCCTCCTGTCTCGGGTGTCGGGGCCAGAGCACAGGGGCATGTCTAGTCTTTATTTAAAAATAGCCTGAAATACCTATGTCTTAACATAAAGGGTATTTCTGGCTTTTTTAAAATAAAAGATTAGACATCCCCCTGTGCTGTTTTGAAAAATGCTGGACCATTAGACAGTACAAGATCGCTGAGTTACTTATCATGTATGTGTGAATATGCATGCATGTACATGTATAACACATAGAGGTCACATACATGTCCCTTTGGGTACATGTTCAGGTAAACATTATGTTACATCAATTATGTATACATCCCACAGTATATTATGGCACTGAAGGATGTCATATTAAATATTTTTGCCTAGCCTGGCAAAAATATTTTGTTTCGATTTTGCCTAGGCAAAATTATAAAATAATTTTGTTTCGATTATTGCCTAGGCAAAATTTATTTTGCCTAGGCAATAATCGAAACAAAATTATTTTTGCCTAGGCAAAATCGAATTTTGCCTAGGAAAGAAATCAAATTTTGCATAGGCAAAATTATTTTGCTGGGCAGAAATATTTTTGCCTAGCCAATTTTATTTTTGGCCTAGGCAATATTTATTTTTGCCTAGGAAAATTCATTTTAACTAGGCAAAATATTTAATTATGACATCCTTCCCCCGCATAGTAATACATGTACATAATATTTATCATTGTGTACCTCCCATTTCAGAAACTTAAAAAAAATTGCCTGTGCTGGAAATAAATATACATTTGTACTTGTAGGTGCCTGATGAAAGTATTGTAAAAAAGATTTGGCTTTTAACATATATACAACATCTTAACTCATTGTTTTTATAAAAAAATCTCATCCCTGCATTACATATTTGGTATTTGTACACTGTATCTGACAGTCTTGTCAGAGTTAGCGTATGAGAAAAAATTGTCATTCAAATATGATTGGATGTATCAGAGACTTAAATTGTATATACAAAAGTTACATGTAGTATATAGATCTCTGGATGTATATATTACTTTTTTTGAACAATGGTTTATCTTATTTTTTGATTTTATTGTTTTCTACATAGCTGATTAATATCCCCGTGATGTCCCTTAAAAACTCCACAATTGGTACAAAAGCTGCCCCAATCCGGTGGGGGCCTGTTTGGTGCCATGAGGCTGGACCATCATCATGGTGATGCTCCCGGATATGGTATAAAGCTGAGGCTAAATCAGAGTATGGTGGCCATCCAGTCTGGGATGAGCTTTTGGAAGGTCTACTTGTGAAAAGCCTGTTTGTGATGGAAGCTGACCTAATATTGTAAGAATTGCCAATATCTACATATTTAACTAACATCGGTAACATATATATTTTAATACATGTACTACTGACCTAATATTGTAAATATTGCTACTATTTACATTTTTAAATTTAAAACTAATATCAGTAACATATATGGTATAAATACATATACATGTACATACATGTACTTTGGGGTTGAAGTGCCTATATAGAGTAATAGTGTTATTAAGGATAGTTTTAATAAATTTTACGGGTTAGCTTTTGTCTTTAATTGTGAATTGAATTGAGGGTTCTTATGTTCCTTCAAGATAGAATTCAAAAGTAAAAAGTGTATACCTGACCTGTTATATGGTAACTCTCAGTGGACGTTTGTAAAATTTTTAACTAGAGTTTTAATGTTATTTTGTATGTGATTTCCTTACTGTATTTGTAGTAAGGTCAAGGTTGTACAGCTTCCTAGTGATATACAGTGTCAGTTTCTTTGATTTGCTCTGGGACATCACAGGAAATACCTCTAAATGGATTGTCAGACTTCTGTGAAGATGCCCAACGTTACTATGGGGCCCCCAGAATCATGGCAAGCCTGTTCTTCTGAATACGTTAGCCACTTACAAAAAGGTAAAGGGAAAAAAATGAACTGAGATTATCAAATTTCAACCAAGCTTTCCTGCATAGATCAAAGAAACTAGATTCTAGGATATACAGCTGTACACTTGTAGCAACAAACTTACATAATTTGAACAAATGATGTTTCAAATTGATAAACGATTTGTCATTGTTTGGTTTGGGCGAACTTTTGAATAGTTAATATGAAGTTTGTCAGCATCTGTTGTTGGCCTGTGAAGAAGCCCTGCCTAGGGTGTGAGGAAACATGAATATCCAGAGAAATAAAACTTGATATGTTTTTATCAAGTGATTCAATACCTCTTCATACTGTAGCATTGAACGTACACCTTTACTTTCTGTTTGGTAAAAAACAACAGAGAGGACAATCAACTACATGTATATGAGACTCGATACACATTAACCAGTAGAAATCAAACTCTGGCTACATCTTTTGTGAGAGGCTGAAAAAATCAACCCAGCAGTGTTCCTGGAAAAAATTGCTGTTTAAGAAATTCCAGGTAAGGGCGATACTAGCCCAAGTTTTCTCTGGGGCCCCGGGCACCATGTCTGGTGTAGGACTGGGATGATGGTGTCAGGGGCCCGAGGAAACTAGGGTGATACCTGAATCTTTTTACAGGTATAGACATACACATTATGTTTTGGCCTAGTGCAAGAGGAATTTCAAAAATTCATATAAAAAGATATTGATCTTTCTGACACAAGAATTGATAAACTGGTTCCCAACTCATCTTTTCAGGTCTCCTAAAATGCCATGTTACCTGTTTTCGATTGAAAATGTCAGCAAAATTCAGGGCCAATAAAAAATTCTTATGCTTTTTATACATATTATAAAAAACGTGCTAATTTTATAATTCCTTAATCAGATAGAACAGCACAGAAAATGGAACCTGTGAAGACCCTCACCAGGGCAGACCACCCCTCTCACCTGGCCAGGGATCCTCTCCAATGGTCCCAGTGGTTTGACATGGGGTTTACCTTCGGATGTGATCACCATCCTCAGTGATGAGGAGTCTGCTGAGGGGATGAGGATATTACAGAGACTAGTTCTAGTCTAACAAAAGGTAGGCCTTGATCAACTGACTGGTGGGTGATCAAGAATTGCTTGGTGTTGATCCAGATCTAGGTCATTTCAGAGACAGACCACTGTTATACACACCGTCTTGTTAGCTTTAGGTGACACTTTACTTCTTTGTTGGAAGATACAACAGTCCCAGATACAGATCGATGAGGGGAGGGGCGAGGGGGGAATGGGGATGGGGTAGGTTATAAGTCAAACCTGCTTTTTTTTACTCTGATCCTAGTAAAAGATATATAGATACGAGATGTATATATATATATACATAAACAATAATAAAGTTAGAATCTTGAAGACAAAATTGAACTCCATTTTCAAAACCCTGGGTCCAAGTTGAACTTTGACAAAATTCTTGATCTGTATCTGGGCTCATGGTTTAACAATGATTTGAACATATACATGTATACCATGTAGAGAACATGCAAAGATAACTTTTTTGCGAGGAAACTTGTCGAAAACGATTTTGGAATTAAACAATAGATATAAAAAGTTTTCAAATAGATAAAATGCACTTGCATTCATATGTAGTCAAAGTTTTTTGTGTTGAATAGAATAAGATGGATTGGACTTTTAAGTGTTATTTTTCAATACTGGAAAAAATGCACTACATTTGTATAAAATAATCCAAAATTTTAACTTTGGTTTTCAGATAGCAGTATAAAAGAGGAGCTAATTTGTAGAGACAGGGAATATTGATCCTGCACTGCTGTAAATATTAAAATTTCCACACAATAATAAAAAACATACTTGATTTACATGTACTAATGTAAGCATGTAATAAAATGTATATGTTTTGAAAATGATTTGATTTTTTAGTTGTGTATAGGAGCTACCTCCCTTGTCACACTAAGCTAAGGAGTTTTTTTAGGATCTATTGATAGACAAGTACACTGCACAGTTTACAAACCCTCCAGATTATCTGTTCATCACACAATTTTTCCAAACAGTTAATGTATTTGTTGCATCCTTTCCTATGTGTTTATGGGTTTTTTAGATAAAAGTAGAAGCGGGGGGATTGGCAAAATGGGGACTGAGAAAAACCCCAAAAATTTATCTATTTCCCTATAGCTACACCTGACCGGGGGGGAAAAGTACTTCAATAGAGTAAATTTACCTCGTAAAATGATATAGTAAATTTTTCTTGATTAAACTGCCCCCAAATAAGATTTACATATAATTAAAAAAATAGTACAAATGTTTAAACAGCAAATTTTGTTCATAAATACCTTAAATCTTTTGTTTTTTTTTAAAACGTACGTATTTTTTTATCTTTGTGAACTTCTTTTTTAGATAAAAACGTGCTTTTTAATTAAATTTTTTCCCTTGACCCATATGAAGTTCTCACAGCATGCCAGGTTTTTACCTCTTTGGCCAATTTCTTACGAACTTTCCCGTGCCCATTTATGTCCCGGGTTTTTCACCCTAAGGTACATTTAAAAAATTTTAAAGATTAACATTTCGTCCTAAAATATTTGATCAAACCCTCTTTAAAACTTTTTCCGGATGTAAGAATAATTTTAAATAAGGTATTTTGTTTTTTTGTAAACCCGTTTAATACAGAGCAATGCATGACTTATTCATTTAAAATGTACCTAACTTTTACAATAAAAAATCACCATGTAAATTGAATAAAAAAGAAAACTAAAAAGGGGGCTTTATCATTTTGGGAAAGGGGTTGTTACCCAGGTCCCTTCGATTTATATTTGCTATTTTTCATCTTAGATTGCATTTAAAACCGGGGGGCCTGGGCAACTTCTGGAGTTATTTCCCTTGCCCCAACATTTCCCCAGGGTTTGAAAGGGGGAGTTTTTTAAGGTTTGGGAGAAAGGCCTGGGTATAGTATTCATATTAATTCCATACTTTCATGCCCCTCTTTTTTACAACACACCCAATTTTAACCCCCTCCCATTCTTCTATGGGGAGGCATTAGTGTTACCCAGCCCTGTCCTGCCCTCACGGGGTCACTCACCTCCCATTAAGATGCACTGCATTCCATTTCGTTCTGTTTCAAAAATAAATATCTTTAATTTTGTTAACCTTTCAACAGACTCTTATTTACACAATAGTATCATACACCATATTCAGGTGGTCATTGGTGAAAGTCAAATGCTACAATCGACCTATTCTGAATGAGACACAATGTATTCTTTTCCATTCTTAATCAATGTCTCGTCTTGAGAACCCCTCAACATATTTGGTTCATATTTACACCCTAGTATCAATAAATGGGGAGGGGGGCATTCATTTCTTTCATTTTCTAAGTTTCATTTACCATGCAATCCATGAAATGATGGAAGATAAACAGTGTTTGGGATTAAACTTATTCAAACATTCCTTCTGTCAATCCTAGGTCAAGCCCAGACAGATATTTTCTGTAAAGTCATCAAGACAGGTCTTCAGGATTTAGCACGTTACAGATGATACAGTACTAAAGCCTACATTTTGTACAACTGCTGTTCTATGTGACAGCTGTTGATCGTATTAACTACATTTTCATTAAAAACATTTTTCGTACATTCCAATTTTGTGGCTTGTAATTTGTTTTTTCACATAATTCTAAATTTGCATGTTACTTTATCAAAATCATCAAAATAAAGATCATGGGTCACAGTTTACCATTTTCATGTATTTCTATGTGAATCCTGGGTCACATCACTTTGTATTTCATTGTTAATACTGGCAAGTTAGTAATTGGATTTTCTATGGTATGAAGTTGAGACTGTTTAGTATGTACTAGCTATCCCACCCCGAATAAAGTCAAAAAAAGTGGGGAAAAAAGTACTAAAAAAGATAAAAAATTTTTTTGAAAAATTTGGAAAAATTTCCAAAAAAGGTTAATTGGTAAAAAAAGCTGGGAAAAAAAAAAAAAGTCTAAAAAAATCCTTTAACATTTTTTTTCATTAAGAAGAAAAGCAAAAATTAGTAAAAAAAAACTTTTAAATACAATTAGTATAAAATCACAAACCATTGAGTTTTTTTTTGCATACAGTCTTTTAATAAGCCCAAAAGTAAAAAAGTAAAAAGCAAAAAATAAAAATTTAAAAGAAAAAAGGGAATTAACTGAAAAATAAAAAAATTTTACCCCAAAAAAAATTATACGGGTAGGGAAGGGAAAAAAAAAAAAATAAAATATCTAAAAAAGTAAAAATTTGTAAAAAAAGTAAAAAATTAAAAAATTTTTGAAAAAAAAAAAAAAAAAGTAAAAAAACCCAATGGATAAATTTTGCAAAAACGAAAAAAAAAATTTGGAAAAAGTAGGAAAATGAAAAAAATGGGTTCGAAAAAAATTAAAAAATTTTAAAAAGAAAAATTTTAAAAAAAAAGGACTTAATTTTTTGTTAGGAATAGCTAAAATTGGAAAACCCAAGGGAAAATACTGGCTTAACAATATCATACCCCCCTTTAAGAAAATAAATTTATATAAACAAATTTTGAAAATAAAATTGTTATAATAAATTTGATTAAATTTTCTCCTAGAAAACTGATCAAAAAAATTTTTTTGGGGGGAAGGTTTACAGAGGAAAAATCTATTATAAGGAAAAACTTTTAAAAAAATTTCAATTTTTTTTAAAAGAAAACAAATTTTTTTTCATTTATTAAAAACCAAAAAAAATTAATTTTCAAAAAAAGGGAAACTTTTTAAAAATTGTCGAATCATTTTGGAAAAAAAAAAAAGGGAAATAAAAAAATGAAAAATGCATACAACAAATTTTTTAAATGGAATTTTTTAAACTTCTTGTTGAAATTGAAAAAAAATTTTTTCTTCATTCCCTTTTTTCTTGAGCAAATTGTCATTACCCGAATATTTTACTTTCCCCCAAAATGATATAACTTTTTTGGGGGAAATTTTAAAAATTTTTTTTTTTTCAAAATTAAAATTTTGGGGAAATTTTTTTTTTAAAAAAATTTTTTTTCCAATACCCCTCTTGAAAACAAAATACAAAAAAATTTTTAAATAATGTTTTTAAAAAAATCAACATGTAATTAAATTTTTTTCATTTAAATTCCATAAAAACCGAAAAGTCTTTTTTTTTAAAATTTTTTGGAAATTTTTTTTTGTAAATGCATGAATACAAAATTTTAAAAGGATTTAACCTTTTTTAATGAAGAAATTTTAAAAATGCAATTTTTACTCTTTTCCCGAATTTTTTTCCCAAAAAGAATAACATTTTTTGCCCAAATTTGGGTTCTTTTTTCTTTTTTCAAACAAAAAAATTTCATTTTTTTTTTTTAAATTTTAGAAAATTTTTTAAACCCTAAAAAAATTTGAAATATTACGATGAAAAAAAATATTTTTTAAAAAGGTTCTTTTTTAAACGGGTATTTAAAAAAAATTTTGGTAAATCATTATGAAAAAATAAAAACCCACGAAAAAAAAAAAAGTAAAAAATAAACAAAATTTGTCAATAAAAAATAAATTTTTCTTGTTCTAAAAATTTTTTTCCCCTATAACCGGATCTTTAAAAAAATCCCGAGGGGACAAAATCAAAGAATCTTCCCCAAAAAATGAACTTTTTTTCCCTGAAATTAAGGGGAAACAAAAATGAACAAATAAAAAAATTATTAACATGTGTGGGCCCCCATTCACCTATTAAGGTGAAACGAGTGGGAAACGGCAGAAGCGAAAAGTTTTAAAATAAAAAAATTTGGAACTTACCGGTCGCATATCGTGAATTTTCGGGGGTAAAATGAGCATTTGTCCCCAAAAACAACAAAAAAACTGATATTCTTTGGCCCCTACTGACAGTATCGTCTTCTTCTTTGGGCAAGAAATGAATTTCGTTTTTGGGCTATCTTATCAAAACGTGTTTTGTTTATGTTTCTTCCGAAAAAACATCCGGTGAAACAAACATGGCTATCAGACTTCCCGCTAAAATTCGCGTTTGTTCACAGGGCTATCAGACTTCCGCTAAATCTCGCTGTTTGTTGCATCAGGGGGAAAAAAAAAAAATTTTTTGTGGAGATCCGTACTTTTCATTCTTTTATTTTTGTTTTTTTTTTTTTCTTTTCCTTAACCTCTTTTTTTTAACTTTTGGTATTACTTTCAGCTTTAAAAGCTTGCACTTTGGGCACAAAATATAGCACGAAGCGAACCGTAAATCTCGGTGTTCCGTAAACCAAGAAAACAAACAGGAATCACGGCCCGGGGTCAAGGTGAACCGACCGATGTAATCTGACAAGGTATAACCTCGCAGCCCCTGTTTTTTCCGGGATGTTTTTTTTAAATGAGGGTAGGCACCTGTATCTGATCGTAGTGAACAGTCAAGCTTGACAATATAAATTTTTTATAATTAACGCCGAGGCATAAGATTTTCGTCTAAGAGGGGCAATTTGAAAGGGTAGACGGGAGTACACAGGAAACCCCAAATAACCAAAAGCTAGGTATGTTTTGCCATTACAGTCGATTTCCCTTTTATTTTAAATTAAACCACGGGTGAAATTACTTTCGGGGGCGGCGTTAACATTATCCTGATCGCTTTTTTAGTTAACACACGGGTTTCAAGATTTAGTTTTAAAAACATTGAAATTTTTTTGATCGATTTTGGGGTTTTTTGGCAGTTACAACCGTTACAAAACAAATTAAATTTTTTATGAAGATCTTGTATTGATCTTGATTTTTGTAAATAGAGTTTTTATTTGACACACAACACTCCACGAGATATTTACAAACAGTTTAGAGTACCTCTTTGTGTCTTTGTCCGAATTTCGTAGATTTTGGGCAAAAAATAAATTCAGACAATTAAAGTTTTTCTTTTTGTTCACTTAAAACCATTTCAAAATGCGAGTAATTTGATTTAAATACCGGAATATTGTTCCTTGATCGCCTGTTTTTTGTCATCAACCCTATGAGATCGAGATCATCACAGCGCTTGACTTCAAAAACTTTTTTCAAAGAAGCGTCCGAGTGACTTATCAGTATTTCACCCTGTTTAATGGTATATCGGTGAAATTTTTTTTACAGAAAAACGACGGATTTTTGGGTGCAATTTCAATTAAACTTTAAAACCGTATATCCAGCAAGAATGATAGCAGAAAAAACATTTTTTTTAATTTCATTTGAATATTTTAGGACGGGCCATGTTTTTAGTAAGGATCCCCGACGGGAGGGTTAAAAGTTTGGAAAACGAATGTTTTTAAAATCCGTTAAAGAGTTTTTAAATTAAAGCAAAAAAATTAACTTCAAAAAAACATCGGAACAAAAATTTTTATAGACTAATTTTGACGTTCGTCACATGAAGTATGTACATTTTCAATGGAAGTTTATTACTTTGAATGCATAGGAAATACAAACAAAGTAAAAGAAATCCGTTAAAAGGGAACCTTACTAAAAAAGTACATTGAATGAAATACATGATAATAATTGTTGAAATTTTTAATTTTTTTTAGATAAATTTCGGGGTCTGATCAAAGTATGAAAAGATTTTTTAGACATAAAAAAGACAAAAAAAAAAACAACAAAAAACGAGATCCAAAAACTTTTAATATTTCCAATGTAATTTTCTGTATCTTATTTTTAAGATATTTGTTTTGGTTAATCCTGGGGATTATTTTTTTGTCTTAAAAATTTGTAGTCGTGAAAAAATCAGATTTAATTTTGAAATATTAAAAATGCTAAAACCCCCCGCAAGTCTGAAAAATTCTAATCCCAAAAAAGTACAAAAAAAACCCAATGGCATTAGCTAAAAATTCTAAGTCCCCAAAAAAATAGGAAAAAATCACAAATTTTCACATCTTTCAAAAAAATTCTAAGTCAATTTTAGCACAAAAAAAATACTCGAAAAATTCAGAGTCCAAAAAATACAGAAAAAGTACCCGAAAAATTTAATCCGAATATAAAAAAAAGTTTTCGAAAAATTTTAGATCCCAAATAAGTCAGAAAAAAAATACCCTGAAAAATTTTTCCCCAAGTCCAAAAAGTACAAAAAAAATTTTCTTTTGGAAATTTCAGATCCAAATTAGTACAGAAAAAAGTACTCTGAAAAATTTCTAAATCCAGAAAAGACAAAAAAAAAATCTTTTTTGGACTTTTTCAAAAAATAGGGAAAAATGTTACTTGTAGCATAAATATACTTTTGGGGGTTTTATTTCGGTATGGGATTTTTATTTCTAAGATTAAATGTGTGGGGTTTTACTATTGAAATTGGTGGTTCTTAGGTACTGAACATTGTTGTTGTAGAAAGGGGGACTGAGTGACCCAAATTCTAGCGAAAGTATTGTTCCCCTTTATCAAAACCCCCATAGTACAAAGGAAAAAGGGGCCTTTACAAAATTTACAAAGACTTTAAAAATTTTTCGCATTAAAAATGATGAAAGTTTGTTGAACACATGGGCTCAAAGCTGGGTAAAAAAGCTATAAACAAAAGTGAGTATAAAAAACCCTTTCGATGCTTTTTAACACCCCTGAGTTTGGGGTCTATGCTATGGTCAATCGAAACATTTTGTTTTTTTTTGTGTAACCAGGACTGAAGGTGGGGTATGTATAAAATTTTCTTCAAAAATTAAAACCCTTCAAAAACGTAAAAAAATCAGAAACCTAGTGGTTTTGACCTTTGACCTGTAGCTGTGACCTTGTCATGGGTGGACCCTTTTGCCACATATGTATTTGACCCCTTACTTTGATCTTAAAGAGGTTCCTTTGTCAGAAAAAAAAGGGAAAAGAAAAAACCAAAAAAGGGGGGGGAAGAAAAAAAGAAGGAAAAACAGAAAAAAAATGAAAAATTTTTAAAAAAATGTCTGGGTCTTTGGTTAATATTTTATTTTGGGTGGTTGGTTTTTAATTAAACTTAAGAAAAGGCCTTAGAAAAAACTGGTATATTTTAAAAACAAATTTTTTGCCCCTTTTGGGGGAAAAAAATTTCCTTATTTTCTTTGGGAAAATTAAAAAAGGAAAAAAAAAAAAAAAAGATAGTTGTTATGAAAATGGTTTATTGAATACACGGTTCAAAAGTAGAAGTTACATAAGACAATTTTTTTTGCTTGGGAAAAATTCCCTCCATTGATTTTCCCTTTTTTTAGGGTAAGGCTTTTTTGGGGAACACTTAACCAAACAGTTTCCAAAACATGAGTAAATGGAAAATACAAAATAAATTTTAAAAAGTTCTATGAATTTCATATGCCTGCATTAGATATTAAATAAAAAGGCTGTTTGTCTTCCATTTGAAAACCCTGTTTTTCTGAGGGGAAATAAGTTCCATAGTCGGCTTAACCCATTTTAATGCGGATTTTGGGAAATTTGCTTTAATGTGTCGGCAAAGCCATGTTTTCGGGATCGAAAAATTCAACCCTTTTTTTGTTAGAATTTTTATACTGTCAATAGTTTTAAATTTGTATTTAAAAAAAAATTTTTCCCATCATTGGGGATAATAAGGATTAAATTTCTTTTTATAGGCTGGGTTTTTTATTGCATTTTATTTTTTTTTAATTTGATATTATATAATAGGGGAACTTTTCCGCATTTCCCGCGGTTGAAAAAGAATCCTAAATTTGGCAAACTTTTTTACTTTTAACAAAATTGGGCAAGGACATGGTAAATTTTTTTTATTAAAAGGTACAATAATAAAAAGATTTTTTTCTTTCAAATCGAATCGGTGGGCCCCCCAAAAAAAAAAAAAAGTCAAGGTTAAACCGAAAGAAGAAAAGTTAAGATAAGAAAATGGGTTTTTTCGAATGCAATACTGATTTGTCATTGTCACCAATCTGTTTTTAAAAACCGGTTACCAAGGGAGGTAAAGGGGTAACCTGACAAAACCCGAAAAGTTTAAAGGGGAAATAAACAAAATAAATTACATTACATTGGGGGTGGGGTTTTTTTTTAAACTTTCATTTTAACCACAAGTACATTAAAAATTCCACAAAATGTAATTTCAAGAAAGGGGAAAGGATAACAAAAAAGCATTGTGGGTTTTCTTACAAGTTCCCCGCATTGAAATTTTTTGAAAAAGGCCGAAAACCACAAGTTACTACAAGAAGGGGTTTATTTTTTTTTAAATCCCCCTGTTCGTCCCAAATCCTGGGAAAAATATCTTCATTTTCAAAAAATACTTAATTAAGGTACTTTTGGATTATGAGAGTAGGTCCGATAGACCTACCCCTGTCTGTGGGGGAATGGGGATAGAATAACCTGCTGTGACCTACTGCATCTATGTATATGACGATTAATGGGGGAATAACCTGCAGAATTGGGTATTTGTTTTCATGCCACATGTTTTTGTTTTTTTGTTTTTTTGGACACAAAAGCTACCAAAATGAATCTAGTACAACATTTGAGATCTTTGTTTTCCTGTGTTTCTTAAGGACAGTATAAAAGACACGAGTGGACAGCACATTAGATACAGCGTCAGTAATATATATAGTAAATACCAAATATTGTTTATAGAACTGCATCATACAGCTGTTTCGTCAATCAAGGGCTTGTCCGTGATGCTAGGGTCTTCATACAAATGTTTCGTCAATCAAGGGCTTGTCCGTGATGCTAGGGTCTTCATACAGCTGTTTCGTCCAGCAATAGCTTGCCTGTGATAATAGGGCGGAAATAATAAAATCCAGAACGTACAGTACATGTATATAAAGGAAGTGATGAAAATCAGATTGGTCAAACGATACATATATATATCTGGAAAGAGGAATAACTTCCAAAATTTAATACATTTTGGAAGTTTTGGATTGTGGATCATTTCAAAAGAATATGAAATACGTGTGTGAATTCTGAAGCTGGTGCCACTGTTTGTTAGCATGTCAACATCCCATGTACGGTTAAGACAAACCCCGCTTATTTAGCCAACCAGCCAATATTAGCACTCGCCATTCTGCCCAGGAGAGGACTACCATGGGTTCTGTGTTCATCTAAGTATATACCAGACAAAGTCTATTAAATTAGCACTTGCTGCTATTTGATGTCCAGCTTTAAAGTTTGTGGTAATGGCTGTAAGCCCCCGTTGTCAGTATGTGATGATGGAGTGTCCAGGTATGATATTTCGGTGTGACAGCACTATAAAAGTGTCTGCCCTCGGCTACATTGTCTGCTGACACCGTTGGTGTTCGGCTTTAAGTGTTGTAAAGATATAAAACAAACACCATTGGATCAACTGCAGGCTTTTCTTTGTTATCAATATTAATGTTTACATGCTAGTCTTACTGATAGATATTTTTGTCACATGCACATAGACATTTATAGCTATGCTCAATTGATGAATGAGATGTTTATTCTTACTGTGTGTAGCATATTGAGTAGTTTGTATGGTGTGCAGTGCTTTCTTACAAGTCAGGTCATGTGATATCATCCAATGTTTCTATAAGTTGTAAATGTACCCAAAGTAAAGAATACTGTAATCTTATTCTATGACCCGCAATTTTTAATTCTTTGAGGGTATTAAGTTGTTGGGTGATTTTTGCAAACAGAAATGATCTATCGTCAATGATTCTTCTGGTACCAACATCGGTGTTAAATTACAGTAGTCATGCCTGAATATTCTTTATCCTTTACAGTATACAGTGTTTCTGATACGTTTTAAAAGACCATGAAACTGGTATAAATTGTAATGATTATTGATATTGTTGTGTTTCAGGAAGTTGAATGGTAACAAAAGGGTATGAGTAAACATATGTGATGATACATTTGTTTCTGTTTTTGTAGTTCACTAGTGGGAACATTGATGTCATGGAAAAGGAAGTACAAAAGAATGGAACTTTCCTGAAAAAGGCTCTAAGTGCAGCTCTGAACAAACTAAGGAAGTGATGTGGAGATTCAGTATAAAGGAGACATGTGTACATAATGTCGTTAAAACACTAATGGGATGACATCACAGATAATAGTTGAAAACCCCAGCAGTGTATAGAGGTGTAGTCCGATAAAATCGGCTTCAACATGTGCTTGTTGGTTTTCTTAAAAACTATTGAACTATTATGAATTAGACTAAAGAAATGTAGACTATGGAAAATAGAATTATATACATGTATTAAGAAGATAAGATTGACTTTTCTACCTGACGTTCTTACTTTGAGGATATCTTTTGGTCAAAAACTTTGTAAAATGTTTTGTTTTTGACGATAAGAACATTTCTACTTGAAAAGCAAATAAGCAGGCCATGCGTTGAAAAAGAATCGATAACCCTTTATTTGTCAATAATCTGGAAGAGGAAACCTATTCTGTAGAATTGAAGACCCTAGACAGTAACTTCTTTATTAATGAAACAGACTTCAGACAAGCAAGTGTAGGATTTGATGTAAGTATCAAATAAGGTTACTGAATTACCTGGTTTATATTGTTATGTATGCCTGTTTGTACTCACGTTTACATGTGATTGGTAGGTTATTTGCCAGCAAATTTCGTTCTTAATTTATTACACACGCAATAAAGAATTGAATGGTTTTGTAAAACTGGAACAAAATCCTCCATTTTAATATTTGCATATTATAGTATTATTTTCAGCACGTACATGTATATTTGGCAATTTTATAATTCTCATCTGAGGAAATATGATAATATTCTGTTGAATAATAAATTGCACATGTAGTCAATTAAACTCAAAAT
This sequence comes from Pecten maximus, assembly GCF_902652985.1. Lineage (NCBI taxonomy): Eukaryota > Metazoa > Mollusca > Bivalvia > Pectinida > Pectinidae > Pecten > Pecten maximus. The sequence continues at coordinate 29,077 of NW_022981080.1, forward strand.
ACAATCGCAAACGGAGATTACTAGTATACTTTAATTGAGTTAATCTTTTAATTTCGTTCACAAGAATTGTTCATTG
>NW_022981081.1:0-10000 GCF_902652985.1 Pecten maximus
ACCCCGATCATCCTACATCCAGCCTCTGTTCCTCCAGACAAAAATCTACTTAAAAATTTTTCTATGAGTATGTTTTACCATTTCTGATCAGTTTTATTCCTCTATTCGCCTATAATTCTGTCTTTTTGTTTTTTTCTCTTCAGATCCTCTGTACATTTAAACTCTTACATAACCCCCTCGTACCCCTTACTTTCCCCTCCCACTTTCCCCTTCATAACCCCCTTACATTTAAATCCGTCCGTTAAACCCTCGACCTTTCCCCTCTGAATTCCCACGTACTATCCGATCCCTTTACACTCCCCTGTACATTTAACCCCCTGTAATTTTACCTCTGTCATTACCCCCTGAAAACCTTATTTATTTTTTTTACCCCTGAAATTTATCCGAAACACCCCTGTCATTTTAAACCCATCCTACCCCGGTCCTTTTCCCCTCCTACCAACAATCTCGTACAATTTATCCTTTGTACTTAACCCTTGTCTTTATCCCCCCTGTCCTTTTCCCCATGTCTTTCCTGAATTTCCACTTTACATTACCCTCCTTTACATGTCCCTCTGTACACTTTACTCTCCTGACACTTTACCTCCTGTACACTTTACCCTCCTGTACACTTACCCCTGTAAACTTTACCCCCTGACATTTACCCCCTGTTTCCCAACTTTACCCTTACCCCTCCTGTACACTTTACCCTTCCTTACACTTTACCCTCCGTACACTTTTACCCTCCTGAAACACTTTACCCTCCTGTACCCCCTTACCCCCCTGTTACCACTTCCCTCTGTACCACTTTACCCTCCCTGTACCCCCTTTTACCCCTCCTGTACACTTTACCCCCTCCTGTACCCCTTTTACCCCTCCTGTACACTTTCCCTCCTGTACACTTTACCCCTGTAACTTTACCCTCCTGTACATTTTACCCTCCTGTCCTTTAACCCTCCTGTACACTTTACCCCTGTACACTAACCTCCTGTAACACTTTCCCTCCTGTACACTTACCCCTCCTTACTTTACCTCTGTCACTTTACCCCCCTGACTTTAACCCTGTACACTTTACTCCCTGTATCCACCTTTACCCTCCTGTACACTTTACCCTCCTGTAACACTTACCCCCCTGTCCCACTTTACCCTCCTGTACATTTTTCCCTCCTGTACATTTTTACCCTCCTGTACACTTTACCCTCCTGTCATTTTACCCTCCTGTCCTTTTTACCCTCCTGTACACTTCCCTCTTACCTTACCTCCTGTACACTTTCCCTCCTGTACACTTTACCCCCTTACACTACCCTCGTACCTTTACCCTCCTTACCTTTACCCTTACACTTTTACCCCCTGTATCCACTTTAACCCTCCTGTACACTTACCCTCCTTACACTTTTACCCCTTACTTTACCCCCGTACATTTTACCCTCCCTTGTACACTTTCCCTCCGTCACTTTGCCCTCCTGTATCCACACTTTATCCCACATTTTAACCCCCGTATCCACTTTCCCCTCCTTCCTTTACCTTTAATTTTTAACCCTCTGTACCTTTACTTTCCTGAAACTTTATCCTTAACTTTTTCTGTTCACACTTTCCCCGGGTACACTTTTACCCTCCCTAGTCGACTTTACCCTGTAACTTACCCTCCTGTACCACATTTCCTTACTTAAACCCCCGGATTTACCCCCTGTAATTTACCCCCCTGCCCACACTTTATCTCCTTATCCACATTGTACCCCCCTGTCATTTACTCCCATGTATCACTTACCCTCCTGTAACTTGCCCTCCGTATCCACATTACCATTATTAAAACTTTTTCCCCTGTAATTTATTCTTCTGTACACTTACTTTCCGTATCACTTATACTTAAGAAGGCATGTTCCTATAAACAGATATGTTTATGATTTATAATGCAGGCTATGAAAGCTGTTGTTTCAAATGAAAATCATCACACTTACGGGAGGCCATCCTTAATGACTTAGCTGTCGATAGGACATTAAAAATAAAACCAAACACCAAATATGATTTGGCTGAACCTCACCTGAGGAATTTTAAAAAGCTGCATTTCTAACACATAAATGTAACCTGGAACACCTGTCTAGGTGTATACTTGGAGACACCTCAATCCTGCATTTGACACTTTTTAGCCGGTCCTTATCCCTGATTGTAAGACGACTTGATGATATTAGTCTGCCAGACGTCCGACTATATCCCTCGTATGACTGGTACACCTTTCTGTCATCAAAGCCGACAATTAGTCTATTACTGGTGATGATTTCTGATGAAGTGGTGTAAACCCAGTTATAATTTGGAGAAATTCTCTATTGGTCACTTCAAATCCATACGATGTCAAGTGATACGCACTTGCTTCTTTTAATTTGAAAGTTGTTTTTATTACAATTAAGTTCCAGTCTGCCTCAGAATCATGTGAAACCTTAAAATGTTGATTGATGATATGTCTCAGGAGTGAATATGTTTTATTTTAATAAAAGAATAAAATGATTGAAATTGAAAGAAAATGTTTTAACTTAAGTGCATTTGTTTTTTTTTTATTACCATAATTTGTTAATAATTACCCTTCTTAATTACTATGTGTTTATAACTAAAATGCCATTTGCAATATTGAGATTACTCCTTAAACCAGATCAATATCGTGATCAGTTAAGGATTAATCATTTAGAAATATCTTTGCTTTCTTATTTTATCAAAAAAACAAAAAACAAAAAACAAAAAGTGAAAAATTTAATATGATTTTTAAAACTGATAAAACAACCATTCTTAGTAAATATGAGTTATCTCCCTTTGATATCTGAACTCTAAAACAAAGTTTATATCTAAAATAAAAATAGATTCAAATCAAAGAAATGACAAATCATTCATAAAGCCATGTTATTATACAAAATAAAACTTAAACAAGCACATGTTGTGGACATTTAACGAATAGTCTTCTAAACGGAACATACAGTAATACTGACTTTGGTTAGAGAGTTGCTGAATTTGCCTGTCAAGGATGATTGAGAATTCCGTCAAAGTTTTAACATTGTATACACTATAGGCCATGCAAGCTAAATAACAACAGTGAAAAGTCTGCGAAAAATATAAAAAATTCAATTACAAATTCTCTGTAAAGATGTTGTTTTATCAATCCCATGTGTGATTTGGTGTTTTCTTATGATTTGATATGTCCCCTTTCTAAATTTATCAATAGTTTTTGTTCATTGATCTGGCTATGGATGATAAACTCATTCAAAGAACTCATTTTTTTTCATAAATGAACTTAGGAATTTTTGCATGTGTTCCTAAATGAACTTTGGAATTTGTACATGTGTTCCTAGTTCAAGCTTTCATTGCATCAATATTATTGAATTTTTCAAAGTTAGACATAACACAACAACAATTGACAAATTAATTACGTACCAAATGTATGAATTAATGTCAAATAATCATAGATTTTGTTGTATTTAAATGCAAATTTCATAGAAAAATCTATAAATTCTATGGTTACCTTGGAAACGGGCACATTTGCTATAATAAAAAGGTGTTTTCTTCAATACATCTTGGTGATATATATGTAGATAGATAGTGAAAAAAACAATATATGACATGTCACTCTCTGCATGATCCTTAGGCAGACTAGTACTTAAATCTCCAAACATCCAGGGAAAAATTCAATCGTAAAATTTTACCTAGAACTTACTTTATGTTGTCCTTCCAGGAATTAGAGATCTACCATACAGATGGTCATTTCTAGCATTTATGTACAAGTTATATAGTTGTATACAATGTCTATGGCTATGTGCCAGTCAAGGAACTGTTATGATGAACTCCCCATCTGTAATCTTCAGGACGCGAAGGAAAATAAACAGGTCCAGAAATATGATAACTCAATGTTAGATAGCCTAATAACTCAATGTTAGATGGCCTAATAACTCAATGTTAGATGGCCTAATAACTCAATGTTAGATGGCCTAATAACTCAATGTTAGATGGCCTAATAACACATTGTTAGATGGCCTAATAACTCAGTGTTAGATGGCCTAATAACTCAATGTTAGATGGCCTAATAACTCAGTGTTAGATGGCCTAATAACACATTGTTAGATGGCCTAATAACTCAGTGTTAGATGGCCTAATAACTCAATGTTAGATGGCCTTATAACTGAATGTTAGATGGCCTAATAACTCAATGTTAGATGGCCTAATAACTCATTGTTAGATGGCCTAATAACTCAATGTTAGATGGCCTTATAACTCAATGTTAGATGGCCTAATAACTCAGTGTTAAATGGCCTAATAACTCAGTGTTATATGGCCTTATAACTGAATGTTAGATGGCCTTATAACTGAATGTTAGATGGCCTAATAACTCAATGTTAGATGGCATAATAACTCAATGTTAGATGGCCTAATAACTCAATGTTAGATGGCCTAATAACTCAATGTTAGATGGCCTTATAACTGAATGTTAGATGGCCTAATAACTCAATGTTAGATGGCCTTATAACTGAATGTTAGATGGCCTAATAACTCAATGTTAGATGGCCTAATAACTGAATGTTAGATGGCCTTATAACTGAATGTTAGATGGCCTAATAACTCAATGTTAGATGGCCTAATAACTCAATGTTAGATGGCCTAATAACTCAATGTTACATGGCCTAATAACTCAGTATTAGATGGCCTAATAACTCAGTGTTAGATGGCCTAATAACTCAATGTTAGATGGCCTTATAACTGAATGTTAGATGGCCTAATAACTCAGTATTAGATGGCCTAATAACTCAATGTTAGATGGCCTAATAACTCAGTATTAGATGGCCTAATAACTCAGTGTTAGATGGCCTAATAACTCAATGTTCGATGGCCTTATAACTGAATGTTAGATGGCCTTATAACTGAATGTTAGATGGCCTAATAACTCAATGTTAGATGGCCTAATAACTGAATGTTAGATGGCTTAATAACTCAATGTTAGATGGCCTAATAACTGAATGTTAGATGGCTTCATAACTCAATGTTAGATGGCCTAATAACTGAATGTTAGATGACCTAATAACTCAGTATTAGATGGTCTAATAACTCATTGTTAGATGGCCTAATAACTCAATGTTAGATGGCCTAATAACTCAGTATTAGATGGCCTAATAACTCAATGTTAGATGGCCTAATAACTGAATGTTAGATGGCCTAATAACTCAGTATTAGATGGCCTAATAACTGAATGTTAGATGGCCTAATAACTCTGTATTAGATGGCCTAATAACTCAATGTTAGATGGCCTAATAACTCAGTATTAGATGGCCTAATAACTGCAGTGTTAGATGGCCTAATAACTCAATGTTAGATGGCCTTATAACTGAATGTTAGATGGCCTAATAACTCAGTATTAGATGGCCTAATAACTCAATGTTAGATGGCCTAATAACTTAGTATTAGATGGCCTAATAACTCAGTGTTAGATGGCCTAATAACTCAATGTTAGATGGCCTTATAACTGAATGTTAGATGGCCTTATAACTGAATGTTAGATGGCCTAATAACTCAATGTTAGATGGCCTAATAACTGAATGTTAGATGGCCTAATAACTCAATGTTAGATGGCCTAATAACTCATTGTTAGATTGCCTAATAACTCAGTATTAGATGGCCTAATAACTCAGTGTTAGATGGCCTAATAACTGAATGTTAGATGGCCTAATAACTCAATGTTAGATGGCCTTATAACTGAATGTTAGATGGCCTAATAACTCAGTATTAGATGGCCTAATAAACCCTATTAGATGGCCTAATAACTCATGTTAGATGGCCTAATACTCATTTAGATGGTTATAACGAAAAGATGGCTTATAACTAATGTTAGATGGCCTAATAACTCATGTTAGATGGCCTAATAACCATTGTTAATGGCCTAAAAACTAAATTTTTGATGGCCTAATAACTCATGTTAGATGGCCTAAAAACTAATGTTAGATGCTAAAACTCAAGTTAAGGCCTAATAACTAATTTTAATGGGCCTTATAACTCATATTAGATGGCCCCAATAACTAATGTTAGATGGCCTTAACCATTTAGATGGCTAATTTAAATCATGTTAGTGTAATAACTCAAATTTTAGATGGCCTAATAACTCCCTTAAGTTTGGGCCCAATAACTCAATGTTAGATGGCCTAATAACTCAAAGTTTTGATGGCCCAATAACTCATGTTAGTTTGGGTAATAAACTCATTGTTAGATTGCCTAATAACTCAGTATTAGATGGCCTAATAACTGAATGTTAGATGGCCTAATAACTCAATGTTAGATGGCCTTATAACTCAGTGTTAGATTGCCTAATAACTCAATGTTAGATGGCCTAATAACTAAGTGTTAGATTGCCTAATAACTCAATGTTAGATGGCATAATAACTAAGTGTTAGATGACCTAATAACTCAGTATTAGATGGTCTAATAACTCATTGTTAGATGGCCTAATAACTCAATGTTAGATGGCCTAATAACTCAATGTTAGATGGCCTAATAACTCAGTGTTAGATGGCCTAATAACTCAGTGTAAGATTCCCTAATAACTCAGTGTTAGATGGCCTAATAACTAAGTGTTAGATGACCTAATAACTCAGTATTAGATGGTCTAATAACTCAATGTTAGATGGCCTAATAACTCATTGATAGATGTTCTAATGACTCAATGTTAGATGGCCTAATAACTCAATGTTAGATTTCCTTATTGCCATAGATATGTGGTAATGACCACAGTACAAAATAAATATCAGGGGAGTGATACAGGCTCATTTTGCCTTTTGTTTGATTGAGATAGGTAGCGTGTACTCATACACTATCTGTGTACCCTTGTTCTGATAGAATCCTACCTTTACAATAGTATTTTGCTCATGTCTTTACCTGCATGTTGTAATTTAGTTTCATTTGAATGATGATTCCCTTGGTACTCCAGGAGAACGAGTGATTTGATTTAAGAGATGAAATGTGTGAGAGCCTCCAGAGCCTGATCTGGAGGTGTGTTGTTGGTTGTGTATCTGATTCCTCACACGCGATTGGTACTAAACTTGTAGAATTGTGCTGTATCATCCCCCAGAGGGTCGTGGTAAACAGTTATCTGTGGTGTCCGTTATAAAGGTGCTAGTCAATAGTGTGTCTTTTGTGCGATCATTTGAGGTTTCTAACTGATGGTAAGGTCTGAGGTCTTCTGTCACTCTGCACGCCATTTTGAAATTCTTATCAATAGTTGCACCAGTTATGTAATAAGTTGTAAAACTAACAGAAATGAATTGAATTGTATGTATATCTCTTGATCTTCAAAATCTAAAATCTCAGTGTTTAGATTTTCATGATTTTCCCTTCAGGATTTCCTGAATTTTGTCCCTAGAGAATTAATAGTTTGAAAAATATTTCATTTTGAATATTATTCACAAATTACATTATGTCGAATCTAAAGTTAAGAATTCAATTAATAAAAATCAAGTGAAAAAATATTATCATGAATTTGATTAGTATTATTTTTGTTTAAGAAGAAAACAGGATATTCATTATCAATTGGAAGTTGGTTTGAAAGACGGAAGCAATTAATAAATAGGAATTCCTTTAGTTAAAAATGGAAGAGGAATTGATAAAAAAAAAATGAGAAACAATTCTCACAGGGCACTTCATTACACTAAACGTCATTAATCCCTTCCAATTTAATTAGAATCAATTAATGTGAATTTTACCTCTGGGAACACGGCGTTAAGCTGGTTTGGGAAATGTTGAAACAAGGAGAGAATGTTTACGAAGTGGCAGCATCCTAAATGAGAGCTGGTCGTTATACTGGAGAGGAGTTGTAAATAAGGGCTAGTTGTCACCCGTGGGAGGGGCTGTCAATAGCCTGGAAATCTTATTGAGTGTGACAGCTGTGACAAATGTTTCCATCATTTGTATAAAACTAGAGACATTCCCAGAAAAGACATTGACATTTAGTGTCTTCCTTCAAGTCCAGTTCAACAACAGACAGCATGTAAGCTTTTGTTGTGTGATGTCGGTACATGTTATCAAGGATGTAAAACCTTAAGTGGAATTATCTACTGGTGTTTAAAAAATCTCATAGCCATACATTATTGTACACTAGCTGTAAAGAGTTAGATGTCCTCCCATCCATCTTCCTATTTGTCCTCCCATCTGTCCTCAAGGACCTAGGAGTGGGTTTAGAGACTAGGAGTAGGTTTAGAGACTAGGAGTAGGTTTAGACTAGGAGTAGGTTTATAGACTAGGAGAGGGTTTAGAGACTAGGAGTAGGTTTAGAGACTAGGAGTAGATTTATAGACTAGGAGTAGGTTTAGAGACTAGGAGTGGGTTTAGAGACTAGGAATATGTTAAGACTAGGAGTAGGTTTATAGACTAGGAGTAGGTTTAGAGACTTGGAGTAGGTTTAGAGACTTGGAGTAGGTTTAGAGACTAGGAGTAGGTTTAGAGACTAGGAGTAGGTTTAGAGACTTGGAGTGGGTTTATAGACTTGGAGTGGGTTTATAGACTTGGAGTGGGTTTATAGACTTGGAGTGGGTTTATAGACTTGGAGTAGGTTTATAGACTTGGAGTAGGTTTATAGACTAGGAGTAGGTTTAGAGACTTGGAGTAGGTTTAGAGACTTGGAGTGGGTTTATAGACTTGGAGTGGGTTTATAGACTTGGAGTAGGTTTATAGACTTGGAGTAGGTTTAGAGACTAGGAGTAGGTTTATAGACTAGGAGTAGGTTTAGAGACTAGGAGTAGATTTATAGACTAGGAGTGGGTTTAGAGACTAGGAGTAGGTTTATAGACTAGGAGTAGGTTTATAGACTAGGAGTAGGTTTAGACTAGGAGTAGGTTTAGAGACTAGGAGTAGGTTTAGAGACTAGGAGTAGGTTTATAGACTAGGAGTAGGTTTGGAGACGAAGAGTAGGTTTATAGACTAGGAGTAGGTTTAGACTAGGAGTAGGTTTATAGACTAGGAGTAGGTTTAGAGACTAGGAGTAGGTTTATAGACTAGGAGTAGGTTTAGAGACTAGGAGTAGGTTTATAGACTAGGAGTAGGTTTGGAGACGAAGAGTAGGTTTATAGACTAGGAGTAGGTTTAGACTAGGAGTAGGTTTATAGACTAGGAGTAGGTTTAGAGACTAGGAGTAGGTTTATAGACTAGGAGTAGGTTTAGAGACTAGGAGTAGGTTTATAGACTAGGAGTAGGTTTAGACTAGGAGTAGGTTTATAGACTAGGAGTAGGTTTAGAGACTAGGAGTAGGTTTATAGACTAGGGGTAGGTTTATAGACTTGGAGTAGGTTTATAGACTAGGAGTAGGTTTATAGACTTGGAGTAGGTTTATAGACTAGGAGTAGGTTTATAGACTAGGAGTAGGTTTATAGACTTGGAGTAGGTAAATAGACTAGGAGTAGGTCTAGAGACTAGGAGTAGGTTTGGAGACGAAGAGTAGGTTTAGAGACTAGGAGTAGGTTTAGACTAGGAGTAGGTTTATAGACTAGGAGTAGGTTTAAAGACTAGGAGTAGGTTTATAGACTAGGAGTAGGTTTATAGACTTGGAGTAGGTTTATAGACTAGGAGTAGGTTTATAGACTTGGAGTAGGTTTATAGACTAGGAGTAGGTTTATAGACTGGGAGTAGGTTTATAGACTTGGAGTAGGTTTATAGACTAGGAGTAGGTTTAGAGACTAGGAGTAGGTCTAGAGACTAGGAGTAGGTTTGGAGACGAAGAGTAGGTTTAGAGACTAGGAGTAGATTTATAGTCTAGGAGTAGGTTTAGAGACTTTGGGTAGGTTTGAAGACGAAGAGTAGGTTTAGACACTTTAATTGAGATTTTTTAAAATTTCATTTATGAGAATGATTTTGTCATTATATGTATATATCCTGTGTTTCACAATACACAATACATTTCTAGTTTGGATTGACAGCTGGGGGATACTAAGATTTACCTTTTTCAGACTAAATCATGTGATAGGATTTATCATATTGAAAAAATGAACTTTGTAAATTTTGTATATGTACA
>NW_022981082.1:0-11407 GCF_902652985.1 Pecten maximus
TTTTTACTTTTTCGACAAAATTTGCTTTCCTGTTTTTATTCCTCTTTCAATTTTTCGTGGGGAACTGCTTCCGTTTAGATTTCGAGGGGAAAAAAACTGGCGTGGTTGGTGGGACGGGAAACGGGGAGCCACTGGGGGTGGAGGCGCTTTGTTTTTTTGTGGATCGGTTGATTGTTTTGGGTGGGTAGCTCTACGTGGACCCTTTCAGGGGCAACCAAATCACCCTTCACTTACACAGAAAATTTAAATTTCCGAAGGCCTATCACAAAGGGAAACTGACTGTCACTTTTAACTGGAGTCTATGGGTCGATTGGGCCGTTTTTTCGGCGAAATCCCCATTCTTTTTAATCAAAAATTAACACCCCGTTTTGACCTATCTCGGGGAGGGCATCATTGGGGTCCTTTTGGATCATCCAAAGCGTCGTTTTAAACATACCTGAACAAAAAGCTCTTTTATCGCTTTTGGGTTGGTTTTTTAGTTCCTCGTTTCTTTTAGCCTTTTTTAAAGACCAATATTGATATTCTTTTTGTAAAGACAGAATGAAGGAAAAAAATTAGAAAAGGTTATACCAAATTCTTATCAAATAACATACAATAAAGTACATTTTGTCTGTAACACTTTCCATCTAAATCACAATTTAAAGGCATTGGTTCAGGTTTCCAACCAAATTTTTCCCTTTTTTTCCCAAAGTTACATATGTCTTATATTTTTTCATACATTGCAAAATCTGTCTCTTGGGTTTTCATAATGAAATTTAAAAGTGAATTGGGATGATCGGTAGAAGAAGTAAATAAAAGCCCCCATCACGAGGATACGTACACCTTTTTACAGTAACGATTTTTTACCCCTTGTTTTCAGTAAAGAACACAAACCGGGCAGAACAGAAACACCGGGACGACAATTTTTACAAACACCCTTGTTTCAGAAAAAGTTCTACGCCTTGACGAACAGAACACAGCCTTTTTCAGAACAGAATTACGCCTTGCAGGATTAAAGGCCTTGTTGTCAGTTTTGGGGTTGGGGGAAAGAACACCCGACAGGGAACAAACAGCCCGACGAACAGGAAACAGCCGGGACAGAACGAAACAGCCGCGAACGAAACCCGGAAGAACAGAACACACCGCAGAACAAACACAGCCGACAGAAAGAACACGCCGACAGGAAAGTTTTAAGCTTGTTTCAAACAAAAAACAGCCGGGGCAAACAAACACCACAGAACAGGAAACAACGGGGAAAAAAATTTCCCCCGGGGGGCAAAGGGCCCCCACACACCCCCCCACCTTTCCCCCCCCAACAAACGAAGGGCACGTAACCCTTTTGGTGGGTGAAAACCCCAACTTTTATAGATCAGTCTAAGGTCACTTAATGACCAATAAAACCCCCATGATTTAAAATAAATTTCAGGAAAAGACCCTTTTAGAAAAAGTGTCCATTAAAACTCCCAATCCCCACAAGAAAAAACCGGTTCCTTTGTTTTTACCTGGCCCTTTAACCCAGACCCCCCCAAAAAACCCGGATTTTCCCTTTTTTTTTACCTCATGAAAGAACGAGGGGGATCAAACCCAAAATTTCCCTACCTGGGACAAAATTACCCAAAAGTTCATTAGAACGCCTTCCAGGCAAAGCAGGGAATTTAGCAACCTTTTAAAGAAACTTAACATATGAATTTACTGGGGAAAAAGATTTATTGGGACCCCTCATTTGATAACCAAAGGAACCCGGGTTTGGGGGCCTTCCCAATTCAAACCAATTTCCCCCGTTTTTTATGGGACCCTGGGAGGAAATTTCGGGGTTGTTTTTGGTGGGGGGGGGGTTTTTGCTCTTTGTTTTTTTTTAAACCCTCACTTTTTTAACCTTTTTTTCTTCCTCCCTTTTTTGGAACGGTTTCCCTTTTTGGGTTTAAGGGTCTCCCTCATTTTTTTTAACCATTTAAAACCGTTTTGGTTTTTGGGGTTTCCCCCCCCCTTCGATAACCAAGTTAAATGGTTTTTGGGACCCCCCCTTTTTTTTTCCCCATTTGATAAACCCCGTTTTCTTTTTTTTTGGGTTTCCCCCATTCTGATAACCAAGTTAACTTGGTTTGGTATCCCTCCCATTCTGATAACCAAGTTAACCTGGTTTGGTATCCCTCCCATTCTGATAACCAAGTTAACCTGGTTGGGTATCCCTCCCATTCTGATAACCAAGTTAACCAGGTTGGGTATCCCTCCCATTCTGATAACCAAGTTAACCTGGTAGATATAGCTGAAGTTTAACCAGGTTAAGAAGGTAAACTTCTTGGTTTTACCGGAGTTGTAGGTGAGATATATATCAATAATTAACCAAGTTCTCTACGGATGTTTCTTTAAGCATGACTTCTTATTTGTAGGTTGCTACAGCTTGGGTAAAAGACCATTAGGTAAGCATGGACGTCATAAAACATAATGACGATGTATGAACATCCAATACACAGATCCAATTTAACCATCGATTGCTGTAATGGTGGTCGTTTGGAAATATTTCATGGAACAGAGCTGAACATCAAACAAGCATATTTAAGATTAAAATCTTTTCATGATTATGGAAAAAACATTTTATCTAGGTAAGAATATAAGACATGTTGCAGACATGGTACTGTATTTGCCACACAGACACACGGAGGGATTACATATCTCATTGTCCCCTCCAACAGTACTAGTGGGGGACTAGTACCTGTCACACACACGGAGGGATTACATATCTCATTGTCCCCTCCATCAGTACAAGTGGGGGACTAGTACCTGTCACACACAAAGAGGGATTACATATCTCATTGTCCCCTCCATCAGTACTAGTGGGGGACTAGTACCTGTCACATACACAGAGGGATTACATATCTCATTGTCCCCTCCATCAGTACAAGTGGGGGACTAGTACCTGTCACACACACAGAGGGATTACATATCTCATTGTCCCCTCCAACAGTACTAGTGGGGGACTAGTACCTGTCACACACACGGAGGGATTACATATCTCATTGTCCCCTCCAACAGTACAAGTGGGGGACTAGTACCTGTCACATACACGGAGGGATTACATATCTCATTGTCCCCTCCATCAGTACTAGTGGGGGACTAGTACCTGTCACATACACAGAGGGATTACATATCTCATTGTCCCCTCCATGAGTACTAGTGGGGGACTAGTACCCATCACACACACAGAGGGATTACATATCTCATTGTCCCCTCCATGAGTACTAGTGGGGGACTAGTACCCATCACACACACAGAGGAATTACATATCTCATTGTCCCCTCCATGAGTACTAGTGGGGGACTAGTACCTGTCCATCACATACACAGAGGGATTACATATCTCATTGTCCCCTCCATCAGTACAAGTGGGGGACTAGTACCCATCACACACACAGAGGGATTACATATCTCATTGTCCCCTCCATCAGTACTAGTGGGGGACTAGTACCTGTCACACACACAGAGAGATTACATATCTCATTGTCCCCTCCATCAGTACTAGTGGGGGACTAGTACCTGTCACACACACAGAGGGATTACATATCTCATTGTCCCCTCCATCAGTACTAGTGGGGGACTAGTACCTGTCACACACAAAGAGGGATTACATATCTCATTGTCCCCTCCATCAGTACTAGTGGGGGACTAGTACCTGTCACACACACAGAGAGATTACATATCTCATTGTCCCCTCCAACAGTACAAGTGGGGGACTAGTACCCATCACACACACAGAGGGATTACACAACTCATTGTCCCCTCCATCAGTACTAGTGGGGGACTAGTACCCGTCACACACACGGAGGGATTACACAACTCATTGTCCCCTCCATCAGTACTAGTGGGGGACTAGTACCTGTCACACACACAGAGGGATTACATATCTCATTGTCCCCTCCATGAGTACAAGTGGGGGAACTTACCTTTATTTGTCTAGACAGAAAATGGTAACTTTGGCCAAACTCTAATATGATGAAAATGGTTCCAAAATGTATCCCTTGATTTATAGAATAATGGGTTATTCCAGAGAAAGTTGATATTGATCAGCTTCACTAACAACCTGATGAATGTCGAGACATGATCGGTTGTAAGAATACAGATATTGTACTGCTTTATACTGTCAGTGTGAAGAGACAACAAGATTATTGGGTATACAGTCAATACAATTTCATAATGGCAAAAATAGAAAAGTATTTGTTTGGAAGCTGTAGATAAGAATTGCTTATCATTAGTTCAAACATAATACCAGAAATAGCAATATCGCTCTATAGCCCTGGCGGTATTACTAATTTTATGGTAATATTTTTCATAAAGCACGGCTTATGAATGTCACTGTAAGGTCACCCGAGACACAAATGAAATCCTGTGAAATAAGTTTGATCAATACATTGGAATGGCATTGTAACACAACAATCTCCTAAATCATCTGATCTACCTGTTTAATCACTTATATCAGGTGGACAACTCTACCTGTCGCCATTCTGCACCTTACCTGAAAATACCTGTCCGTACATATTCCAGTTTATATACGAGTTACCATAAAATGTCTATTGTATTGGTGTCACTGTCTTGTTATAACGGAACCAAGTCCTATCCAGAGAAATTTTGGAAACAAATCCTAGCACGAAAAGAATGTAACCATTGGTACAATTATCCAGGTCGTTTTATATTGCTATTGCACTGCATTCATAGTATTATGAATTTGCATATCCAGCACTAATATATGACATCTGAAATACGCATACAGACCAAATACAGGTGGGCTCCGTTTATTGTAGATCTCATTACCTGTACAGGTAAATATATACATGGCTCTCACAGCCATCATCAGACCTTCGGTGTAATAAAACCCTTTTGTAGGCCCTCCCAATGTAAAATTCCCCTAATGAAATATTCAACTGTTCTATATACAATGTAGCCAACACGAACACTGGTAACGGTTGTATACCACTCTAATTGTGCTATCGATTAACATAAAACGTTTTCTATCATCAAATTGGGTCCTTGTCATATACACTGCATTAATGTATTTCAGATTCTATCAATGCTTACCATTCTACATAACTACAAAATTAAGGTCATTAAAGATGTTTGTGGACAATCTTATATATATGCAGAAGTTTACCTATAACGATGTGTTTTTAGGAATGTGTACCTTTAATTAGCAATAACAAATATAGACAAGTGTAAATAGTCAATCATTTGATTAATCATTTCAAATTCAAGGAAAAGTGCATCATGGAACATAAGCCATCAAAGCAATTGTTTTTAAGAAACAAAGTCTTCTTAATGACTTTTATTGAACACCTGGTTCAGTTACATTTATAAGATTTATGTTATTAATCTAAGATATTAGATATTAAACAAAGGTACATACCTCACCAAGGGTGTGTCAGTTTACGTAGCTATATATGTTTCCCAATATGTAAACTAAGTCCTTATCGGTGGGTATGGATATATTACCGGATCCTGGTATAGTACGGGGATGACATACCTGACCATTAAATATACAACATACCTGTAGGAGTTATATATATATATAATACTCGTGTATGGTGATTTACACAAGTCTCCCGATCACTGTATATCTACTATCAAACCCACCGTTGTTACAGGGTGGCAGGTAAAACCTGGGTAGTTGTGCTCCAGAATACTGCATGATAATGCTTTACATACCCAACCCAATAACGATTGCTACCCAGAGTACAAACAAGCCACACAAGAAGGAATTTATTGACTTTCCATCAACTCCGAGGTCACAAACGTCACCTTTGATGCTCTACCTATCAAACTTTTACCTGTGGGATCAAATTTATTCTTTTTCATTTTCACTATTTTTGGCAATTTTTTTTTTTTTTGAAGATACTCTTAGCCGTTAATGTTTTAACGCTTTGATGTTTTTAATGGAAGTAAGAGCGACGATGGCACCAATATTGGTTAATGAAGGTAAGTAGGTAAAAGGGGCAAAAAACTTCCATTTTGTAAATCAAAAAAATATTTTGTAGGTAAAATGGCAAAGTTGAATATAACTGGCTGATATAAAATATATTGGTTATACACTGACATTAAAAAAACAAAACAATGCAGGATTATAGTTTAAAGATGAGCTTATCCGACGCGTACGTGGAGGAAAGTTATTGTCTCATTGGCGATGTCCTATTGATAACTGATGGAGTAAATATCTTTTGAACACAGATTTTTTCTTTGTGTTAATTGTTCAACCCTATTTAGACATTTAGTTGCAGTCGATCCAGGATATCTCAAACTGTTTGTCACACATGTTACAAATATCAGAATCAGGATTGTACATATGAAGTGTGACCCATTTTACCTCCCACCCCACCTCCCCTTTAACCTGCTACACACCTCACGGTTCAGAGGAATCTAACGAATGTCAACAAAATGCGTAGAAAAAAACCAGAGAAATTTTCACACAAAACATTGACTAATGTACCCCTGCTACGCCCCGATGATTTCCTCTAAAGACATTTCATATTTTAACCTTTACATCCATTGGTTAAGATGGGTTCATCAGAGAGTATACTTCGGTGTTCTCCTCTTATCAAGGTTTTCATATTGAGCTATAAATAAATTATGTTTTTAATTAGTTGATATATTGACATGATGGTTGTATCATCTGTTTTGAATAAATATGAATATTATCCATCAATGTGTATTTTTATGTTACTTTTCAAACATTTTGTGAACCATCTCTACCATCGGAGCTTTAGGCTGGAACATCAGGTACTGTATATCACAGATACAATTTTGAAACTGAAGTCCACTAAATTGTAGTGACATTATAAGGTTTTAAACCTGATCGGTCTGTAATATTGCACTCAATATTACTGCTACAATCTCCAAAACAAATCAGTTCAGATTCCGATGGCAGTCAATATCCTGGCAACCTTCAAGTTCACATGCAAGTTCAATTAGGGGCAGATAACTCTCTTAACATCCTGACAACCGACATCTTGATGTGAAATGCTGAACTGATAATGTCATTCACTCAAATTTAAATACAGTGATAAATGAAATCATAATCTAAAGTATGAATTCCCAATATAGCTGGACACCAGATACCCAATCATACACGACCTCATCATGTCCAACTCTGGTGAAAAGTCCATAACACAAACTTATCCTCAGGTATATCAAATTACTGGTTATAATTCCCTTTGAATTATTCAATAAATAACCCTTGGGCAAAATAAATATCGAGCCAACGAACACCATCGGTTACCATGGTGACCGATTCCGGTGTAGAATCTGCTGACCTGACCAGGTGAACATTCCAGTCTGGGGGGTTGGGGACTGTTTACTTTTCTCACCTTCTCTTGTTGGTTTTGGTCATTCACATCCCGATCAGCTTAATGATGAATTAATCTTTTCATTCTGAATATTTCCTGAAATACTTGCTTTCATTTACTGAAACTACATGTAAACATATTTTAGATAATCCTTTTGCGATGAAAACTTAACATTTAATAAAGTTGAAATTTTGTTTTATAGATAAAGTCAAAACAGTGATTTGCTAACAATGCTGTAAGTTGTATATTGAAGCTTTGTCAAGCTTACGGTGAACCACAGAAACAGGCCTCATTATTATGACCCGGTGAACCACTGAAACAGGCCTCATTATTACGACCCGGTGTCCCCACTGAAACAGACCTCATTATTATGACCCGGTGAACCACTGAAACAGGCCTCATTATTATGACCCGGTGAACCACTGATACAGGCCTCATTATTATGACCCGGTGAACCACTGAAACAGGTCTCATTATTATGACCCGGTGAACCACTGAAACAGACCTCATTATTATGTCCCAGTGAACCACTGAAACAGACCTCATTATTATGTCCCGGTGAACCACTGAAACAGACCTCATTATTATGTCCCGGTGAACCACTGAAACAGGTCTCATTATTATGACCTGGTGAACCACTGATACAGGCCTCATTATTACGACCCGGTGAACCACTGAAACAGGTCTCATTATTACGGTGAACCACTGATACAGGCCTCATTATTACGACCCGGTGAACCACTGAAACAGGCCTCATTATTATGTCCCGGTGAACCACTGAAACAGGCCTCATTATTATGACCCGGTGAACCACTGATACAGGCCTCATTATTATGACCCGGTGAACCACTGATACAGGCCTCATTATTATGACCTGGTGAACCACTGATACAGGCCTCATTATTATGACCCGGTGAACCACTGATACAGGCCTCATTATTATGACCCAGTGTCCCCACTGATACAGGCCTCATTATTATGACCCGGTGAACCACTGATACAGGCCTCATTATTATGACCCGGTGTCCCCACTGATACAGGCCTCATTATTATGACCCGGTGAACCACTGAAACAGGCCTCATTATTATGACCCGGTGAACCACTGAAACAGACCTCATTATTATGACCCGGTGTCCCCACTGATACAGGCCTCATTATTATGACCCGGTGAACCACTGAAACAGGCCTCATTATTACGGTGAACCACTGATACAGGCCTCATTATTACGGTGAACCACTGAAACAGACCTCATTATTATGACCCGGTGAACCACTGAAACAGACCTCATTATTACGGTGAACCACTGATACAGGCCTCATTATTACGACCCGGTGAACCACTGAAACAGACCTCATTATTATGACCCGGTGAACCACTGAAACAGACCTCATTATTATGACCCGGTGAACCACTGATACAGGCCTCATTATTATGACCCGATGAACCACTGAAACAGACCTCATTATTATGACCCGGTGTCCCCACTGAAACAGGTCTCATTATTATGACCCGGTGAACCACTGATACAGGCCTCATTATTATGACCCGGTGAACCACTGATACAGGCCTCATTATTATGACCTGGTGAACCACTGAAACAGACCTCATTATTATGACCCGGTGAACCACTGAAACAGGCCTCATTATTATGACCCGGTGAACCACTGAAACAGGCCTCATTATTATGACCCGGTGTCCCCACTGAAACAGGCCTCATTATTATGACCCGGTGAACCACTGATACAGGCCTCATTATTATGACCCGGTGAACCACTGAAACAGGCCTCATTATTATGACCAGATGAACCACTGAAACAGGTCTCATTATTATGACCCGGTGTCCCCACTGAAACAGGCCTCATTATTATGACCCGGTGAACCACTGAAACAGACCTCATTATTATGACACGGTGTACCACTGAAACAGACCTCATTATTACGACCCGGTGAACCACTGAAACAGACCTCATTATTATGACCCCACATCAAATAAATGCAAACAATCCTATTTTTCCGCTGGCTGTCTACTTTTTCTCCACAGCCAGTTAAAGGAGAGTAATAATTTGTGTCCTAAAGACACTTAACAAACACTGGTCTACCTGAGGACTGGACCTCAGAAAAACAAGGGAATCAAATATCACATTGGTATCAGTAGTTTTACAACACAAGATTTAGGAGAGTCTGAGGTTTGATAACAATGACATCAAGTCTATAAATCAGTTATTTTAAACAAATACAACTTGAGATCCAATTAAAAGTAAAGAACTACCAATAGTTTATAGAATTGGTATTTGTTGACCAGTTTGTTGGTTCTGAATTAGTATTGTCAATAATAAAATTGTCAACTGAAAAACACATTAATTTTTTATCCTTCAACAAGATAAACAGATCCTTTTTAGAAGTAAACTTGTCAGTAGATCTATAAAACTTTTCCCACCATTCATCAATTTTCCTATTTTTATTCCGAGATTTGACTTTTGCATTTGATGATGTGCTTGGATGATCCTTTCTAGATATGGTCAGCATTCACAACTCCAGGGTGAGTTAGGGTGCTGGACCGTGACTTATATTCAGCTGAGGGTGTAGATACGACAGATGAAGAGATTTCTGGTATAAATATTGGGCTTTAGTCTACCTCTGGGTATATAGCCTTGTGATTGTCAGAACCAAAGTGTCAACAATGTTGTAATTACACCTGATCATCAGACATACCTGAGGTCCAGGTGTAAATGGTCTTAACAAATGTCGACCTTAGGGATATACATACCTGCTCATTAAATACCCTGAAACCCATTTACAATGTACAACATGTAAACTGAACATTTACAATGTACAACAGGTAAACTGAACATTTACAATGTACAACAGGTAAACTGAACATTTACAATGTACAATAGGTAAACTGAACATTTAACGTTTACAGCAGGTATTTTGTGTACAGAGGTTAAACAATAACCAAAACTAAACATCTATTATAGAACTGACCCAAGAAAATTGTGGAAAGCAAATCCAATTATGATGAGACATTTCATGAAGTCATTGTGTGTTATTTGAATCAGAACTTTGTTCCATGAAACTTGTTTTTATTTGAGATAATGTTCCAAAATGGAGCAATACAAGATTTTTAATTTTTGACCAGAAACATTGAGGATGATGGTTCTTATTTCCCACTTCATCAAGAGACGATGATGTAGAATATATCTGGTTCAGTCTGCTGTTTTACATTAATTGCCAACAATGATGTAATTTAGTCTGTATTGATGAAATAATTACATGGTCAATCCTAAAGAATTCCATATCAATATCGGTAAAAGGGCAAGTATACATGTACGCCTAAATTTGGTAAAAATCAAACCATAATTATCCAAGTTGTGCAACAGTGGCCATCTTGAATGTGAAATTATGAAAAAGAAAGTCCAATAAAAGAAGAATTAAAAAAAGAAGACATGACCAAGTGGAATAGAATCAGTAGATACAATAGTAAACAGACAGATCCCTGTGATTATACAGGAAATCTAGTAGATACAATAGTAAACAGACAGATCCCTGTGATTATACAGGAAATCTAGTAGATATAATAGTAAACAGACAGATCCCTGTGACTATACAGGAAATCTAGTAGATATAATAGTAAACAGACAGATCCCTGTGATTATACAGGAAATCTAGTAGATATAATAGTAAACAGACAGATCCCTGTGATTATACAGGAAATCTAGTAGATATAATAGTAAACAGACAGATCCCTGTGACTATATCTAGTAGATATAATAGTAAACAGACAGATCCCTGTGACTATACAGGGAATCCTGTGGAGAGGCTGATGATTATGTTTGGATATATGGTATTAGATTTGGGAACGGGTTCCTGTTCTACAAAATCATATAATAGTTTCAGGGAAAACAACCCTAAAGAAAACAAGTGGGTAAGGGTTTTACCACTTTAAAATGACAAGTAAAAATTTCTAAAATTAAAACAGAAAAACATTAAAAAAATGTCCTGGAGGAACCTGTGACTAAGACGCTGAGCCTGACCAAAACCTGCAATTTAAGGTTTAAAAACAATTGGGTTTTTAACCCACCCTGGCTTTGAAAAAAAA
>NW_022981083.1:0-11082 GCF_902652985.1 Pecten maximus
ACCATCTAAAATGCCAACTTGGATAACCTACTTTTTCCATTGGCAGACTTAAACTATTTTCCTCTCCTTCGCCTTCTTACTGTCTGTTATTGTCATCCGTTAAAAGAAAAAGGTTTGTCTCTGCAAAAGATATACCAATGAACCGCTCCGGAGGACATTCCAAAACATTCAAACATCAAATGGTCCAACACGAAGCCTGAGAGATCGTTTTGTACCTAAAATAAACATTATGTATTTACAAAAAATTGCGAAACACTTATATCAACTTAATAAATCACGCTTGTTGGCCCGGATGGAAGCGCGCGAGGGTTTTTACTGTGGGAGGAAACCGGAGTCCCCGGGGAAAACCTAAGTGGCGGGCAGGTGACCGTGCCCCTATACCTTTTAACGTCTGATCGGGGAATCGCCGCCTAGATGACAGACAAGTGTGTTACCACTGTGCCACCCGGCCACCTTTAATTTTAGGAATCTACACCATTTAAAATACTTTCTGCTGTGGGCCCCCTAGCAGGAATGGGGATATCCAAAGAGATTATTCGAATAAAGAAGTTATACGATTGTACAGTTTATTCAGAAAATAATTGCGAGAAAAATGTGAAGTTAAGATGTTAACAAAGGTTTTTGTTTGTTGTTTATTATATTTCCCCTTGCATGGTGGTCAGATAAAAACAACAATAACCTGGAATACATGTTCTGCTGCCATTTTCTGTTCTTTGCCAGCTGTCTCTAAACCCAAAGTTAATGACCCTGGCGCCTGTCTTAACCGAAACACTTTAATTGACATTTTTTTAGACACTTCAAATGTCTTCATTCAGAAATTTTAAAACTGATTCAATATGATGTGGTTTTATATAAAATGTAACCGAGATTAAATTTTGTGAGTTTTATAATCTGGATTTCAATGTTATTTAGATTTGATATTATTTGGAAGCTAACGCGATATCCTCCTTATGTTACAGCTTTTGAGAGAGATCTCCAGTATGACTTTGTTTGTTTGTTTGTGTTTTTTTTTAAATGTAATTACTTACTCCTGCATCTTTTTCTGGATGATATCTCAATCTAATTATTCACATACGCACTCACGACACGCACTCACGACACGCATGCATTTCGCACGCACGGGAGGCCGTCCTTAAATGACCTAAGCTGTTAATAGGACGTTAAACAAATAAACCAAACCAAACCAAACCACCCCCAGATGCATTCTCACTACGTACATAACCATGTTGGCTATATTGAGTGACCATCTGATTTTAAATTTGATTGGGTGGAGATCCCCTTTCGGTATTTCCCATTAAGGGTGGAGACTTGTGTAACTCATGTTCCTCTGCAAACTCCTCGCCCACAAAACTGTCATGTTATTTGTTCATTCCTTTTTAGGAAGAAAAAGTATGTCGTTGCAATAAGGGGATTTTACCCAAATTTAACCGCTCCTGGATTCATTCGCCAAAAAATTACAAACATCAATGGTTCCAAGCACGAAGCCTTGAAGATCGTTGGGTGTAACTTAAAATATAAACATTATGAATTACAACAATTGCGATCAACTTATATAAATACGCTTTTTGCCCGATGGAAGCGCGCGAAAGGGTCACTGTGGGGGAAACCGTGGTCCCGGGGAACCTAGTGGGCGGGCAGGTGACCGTGACCCCCAAAACCTTTTCACGTCTGATCGGGGAATCGCCGCTAGATGACTACAAGTGTGTTACCACGTGCCCCCCGGCCACCTTTAATTTTTGGAACTACACCATTTAAAATACTTTCTGCTCGGCCTAGCAGGAATGGGGGATACCAGATATATTCGAAAAAAAGAAGTTTACGATGTACAGTTTATTCAGAAAATTGCGGGGAAAAATTGAAGATAAGATGTTAACAATGGTTTTTGTTTTGTTATTATATTCCCCTTTGCATGGTGGGTCAGATAGAAAAACAATAACCTGGATACCTGTTCTGCGTCTTTCTGTTCTTTGCCAGCTGTCATCTGAACCATGTTAATGATCTGGCCTGTCTTACCGGAACACTTATAATTGACATTTTTTTAGAGACTTAAAAAGTTTTTCATTCAGTAATTTAAAAACTGATTCAAAATGAGTGGTTTTATATAAAAATGTAACCGAGATTCAATTTGTTGAGTTTTATAATCTGGATTTCAATGTATTTAGATTTGATTTATTTGGAAGCTAACACGACTGCTTAAGGAAATCAAAGGTTTATGAAAAGTGTTATATCCTCTTTATGTTATAGCTTTTGAGAGAGATTTCCAGTATGAGTTTTTGTTTTTGTTTTTTTAGATGTTTAATTACTTACTGCTGCATCATATTCTGGGTGAGATCTCAATCTAATTAAAACCTAGATGGTCATTCTCACTACGTTTTATGAACCATGTTAGGCTAGTAGTGAGAATGACCATCTAGATTTTAATTAGATTGGATTTAGATCTCTACGTGTATTTCCCATTAGATGGCAGGCTTGTGTAACTCATTGTGTCCTCTGCTTCTTCCTTCGCCTTTTTTACTGTCATGTTATTTTTTATTTAGTTTTAAGGAAAAAAAGTAGTGTCGTCTGCAAATAAGCATTACCCAATTGAACCGCTTCTGGGAGGTCATTCGCCAAAAAAATTACAAACATCAATTGTCCTAGCACGGAACCTTGAGAGATCGTTGGTGTAACTTTAAATATAAACATATGTATTTTCGACAATTGCGAATCAACTTATATTAATCACGCTTGTTGCCCGGATGGAAGCGCACGAGGGGTCTTACTGTTGGGAGGAAACCGGGGTACCCGGGGAAACCTAAGTGGTCGGGCAGGTGACCGTGACCCAATACCTTTTCACGTCTGATCGGGGAATCGCCGCCTAGAGTATCAAGTGTGCTACCACTGTGCCACCCGGCCACCTTTAATTTTAGGAATCTACACCATTTAAAATACTTCTGCTGTCGGCCTAGCAGGAATGGGGATATCCAGAGATTATTCGAATAAAGAAGTTTTACGATTGTACAGTTTATTCAGAAATAATTGCGAGAAAAATGTGAAGATAAGATGTTAACAAAGGTTTTTGTTTGTTTTATATTTCCCCTTTGCATGGTGGTCAGATAGAACAACAATAACCTGGATACCTGTTCTGCTGTCATTCTGTTCTTGCCAGCTGTCATCTGAACCATGTAATGATCTGGCCTGTCTTACCGGAACACTTATAATTGACATTCTTTTAGAGACTCAACTGTCTTCATTCAGTAATTTAAAACTGATTCATATGATGTGGTTTTATATAAAATGTAACCGAGATTCAATTGTTGAGTTTATAATCTGGATTTCAATGTTATTAGATTGATATTATTTGGAAGCTAACACGACCTGCTTAAGGAAATCAAAGGTTTATGAAAGTGTTATATCTCTTTATGTTATAGCTTTTGAGAGAGATTCCAGTATGAGTTTGTTTGTTTTTGTTTTTAGATGTAATTACTTACTGCTGCATCATATTCTGGATGAGATCTCAATCTAATTAAACCTAGATGGTCATTCTCACTACGTTTTATGAACCATGTTAGGCTAGAGTGAGAGACCTCTAGATTTAATTAGATTGGATGAGATCTCTACGTGTATTTCCCTTAAGATGGCACGCTTGTGTAACTCATTGTGTCCTCTGCTTCTTCCTTCGCCTTCTTTACTGTCATGTTTATTTGTTAATTTAGTTTTAAGGAAAAAAGTAGTGTCGTCTGCAATAAGATATACCCAATTGAACCGCTTCTGGGAGGTCATTCGCCAAAATTACAAACATCAATTGTCCAAGCACGGACCTTGAAGAGACAGTTTGGTGTACTTAAATATAAAACATTATGTATTTTTCACAAAATTGCGAATCAACTTATATATAATCACGCTTTGTTGGCCGGATGGAAGCGCACGAGGGGTTTACTGTGGAGGAAACCGGATGTACCCGGGGAGAAAACCTAAGTGGTCGGGCAGGTGACCGTGACCCAATACCTTTCACGTCTGATCGGGGGAATGCCCGCCTAGATGATATACAAGTGTGCTACCACTGTGCCACCCGGCCACCTTTAATTTTAGGAATCTAACCATTTAAAATACTTTCTGCTGTCGGCCTAGCAGGAATGGGGATATCCAAGAGATTATTCGAATAAAAAGTTTTACGATTGTACAGTTTATTCAGAAATAATTGCGAGAAAAATGGAAGTGAAGATAGATGTTAACAAAGGTTTTTGTTTGTTATTATATTTCCCCTTTGCATGGTGGTCAGATAGAACAACAATAACCTGGATACCTGTTCTGCTGTCATTTCTGTTCTTTGCCAGCTGTCATCTGAACCATGTTAATGATCTGGCCTGTCTTACCGAACACTTATAATTGACATTCTTTTAGAGACTTCAACTGTCTTCATTCAGTAATTTAAAACTGATTCAATATGATTGGTTTTATATAAAAATGTAACCGAGATTCAATTTGTTGAGTTTTATAATCTGGATTTCAATGTTATTTAGATTTGATATTATTTGGAAGCTAACACACTGCTTAAGGAAATCAAGGTTTATGAAAGTGTTATATCCTGCTTTATGTTATAGCTTTTGAGAGATTTCCAGTAGAGTTTGTTTTTGTTTTTGTTTTTTTAGATGTAATGACTTACTCCGCATCATATTCTGGATGAGATCTCAATCTAATTTAAAACCTAGATGGTCATGTCTCACTACGTTTATGAACCATGTTAGGCTAGTAGTGAGAATGACCATCTAGATTTTAATTAGATTGGATGAGATCTCTACGTGTATTTCCCATTAAGATGGCAGACTTGTGTAACCTCATTGTGTCCTCTGCATCTTCCTTCGCCCACAACACTGTCATGTTTATTTGTTCATTCCTTTTTAGGAAGAAAAAGGTAGTGTCGTCTGCAAATAAGTATATACCCAATTGAACCGCTCCTGGGAGGTCATTCGCCAAAAATTACAAACATCAATGGTCCAAGCACGAAGCCTTGAGAGATCGTTGGTGTAACTTAAAATATAAACATTATGTATTTTACAACAATGCGAATCAACTTATATAAATCACGCTTGTTTGCCCGGATGGAAGCGCGCGAGGGTCTTACTGTGGGGGTAAACCGTGGTACCGGGGAAAACCCAAGTGGTTTGGGCAGGTTACCTGGAACCAATACCTTTTCACGTCTGATCGGGGAATCCCCCTAGATGGGCATAATTTTGGTTACCACTTGCCACCGGCCCCCTTTAATTTTAGGAATCTAACATTTAAATACTTTCTGTGTCGGCCTAGCAGGAATGGGATATCCAAGAGATTTCGAATAAAAAAAGTTTTACGATTTTTTTACAGTTTATTTAGAAATAATTTTCGGGGAGAAAGTGAAAAATAAGTGTTAACAAAGGTTTTTTTGGTATTTAAATTTCCCTTTGATGGGGTCGATAGAACACCAATAACTGGAAAACCTGGTTCTGCTGTCTTTCGTTCTTTGCCAGCTGTCATTGAACTGTTTTGATCTGGCCTGTTACCGGAAACACTTATAATTGACATTTTTTAGAGCTTCAACTGTTTCATTCATAATTTAAATGATTTATAGATGTGGTTTTTTATAAAAATGTAACCGAGATTAATTTTTTGAGTTTTAATCGGATTTCAATGTTTTTAGATTTGATATTTTTGGAAGCTACGACTGCTTAAGGGAAAACAAAGGTTTATGAAAGTGTTATTCTTAGTTATAGTTTTGAGAGAGATTCCGTATTGTTTGGTTTTTGTTTTTTAGATTGAATTACTTACTGCTGCATCATATTCTGGATGAGATCTCAATCTAATTAAAACCTAGATGGTCATTCTTCACTACGTTTTTTGAACCATGTTAGGCTAGTTTGTAGAAGACATCTAGATTTTAATTAGATTGGATGGGTCTCTACGTGTTTTTTCCCATTAAGATGGCAGGCTTGTGTAAATCATTGTGCCTCGCTTTTTCCTTCGCCTTCTTTTTGTCATGTTTTTTGTTAATTTAGTTTTAAGGAAAAAAAGTAGTTGTCTGCAATAAGCATATACCCAATTGAAAACCGCTTCTGGAGGTCATTCGCCCAAAAATTCAACAAATGGTCCTGCCCCGGAACCTGAGAGAAACGTTGGTGTAACTTAAAAATAACATATGTTTTTCGACAATGCGAATCAACTTAAAATAATCACGCTTTTTGGCCCGGAGGGGGAAACGCACGAGGGGCTTACTGTTGGGGAAACCGGGGTACCCGGGGAAAAAACCAAGTGGTCGGCAGGTTTCGTGACCCAATTACCTTTTCCGTTGATCGGGGAATCGCCGCCTAGTGATATACAGTGTGTCCACTGTGCCACGGCCAAACCTTAATTTTGGAATCTACCCATTTAAATACTTTCTGCTGGGCCCCTGCAGGAATGGGATATCCAAAGATTATTGAATAAAAAAATTTACGATTGTACAATGTATTCAGAATATTGCGGGAAAAAAGTGAAGATAAGATGTTAACAAAGTTTTTTTTTGTTATTATTTTCCCTTTGCATGGTGGTCAGATAGAAAACAATAAACCCGGATATGTTTTGCCCGTATTTCTGTTCTTGCCAGCTGTCATTGAACCATGTAATGATCTGGCCTGTCTTACGGAACACTTAATTGACATTCTTTAGAGACTTCAACTGTCTTCATTCAGTAATTTAAAATGATTCAAAGATGTGGTTTTTTAAAAAAATTTTTAACGAGATTCATTGTTTAGTTGTATAAATTTGGGTTTCAAAGTTTTAATTTTATTTTATTTTGGAAGCTTTAACACGACTGCTGAAATCAAAGGTTTAAAGAAAGTTTTATATCCTCTTATGTATAGCTTTTTAGAGAGATTTTAGTAGGTGTTTTTTGTTTTTTAATGTAATTACTTATGCTGCATTTAAATTCTGGATGAGATCTCAATCTAATTAAAACCTAGTGGTCATTCCATACGTTTTATGAAACCCTTTTTAGGCTAGGAGTGGAAGAAAGACATCTAGATTTAAATTTGATTGGATGAATCTCTACGTTTTCCCATTAAGGGGGCAAAAGGGTTGGTAACTCCCTTGGTCCTCTGCTTCTTCCTTCGCCCTTCTTACTGTCATTTTATTGTTAATTTTGTTTTAAAGAAAAAAGGTGTCGCCTGAAATAAGTATCCAAATGAAACGCTTCTGGGAGGGCATTGCCAAAATTACAAAATCAATTGTCCCAGCACGGAACCTTGAGATCGTTTGGTTGTAAATTTATAAATATAACATTTTTTATTTCGAAAAATTGCGAATACTTTATTATTTACGCTTGTTGGGCCCGGGTGGAACCAGCGAGGGTCTTACTGTTGGGGGAACCGGGGTTTCCCCGGGAAAACTAAGTGGTCGGCAGTGACCGGACCCAATAAACCCTTTTTAAAGTCTGATCGGGGAATCGCCGCTAGATGATATACAAGGGGTACAAGTGCCACCCGGCCACCTTTAATTTAGGAAAACTAACCATTTAAAAAACTTTCTTCTGTTGGCCTAGCAGGAATGGGATATCCAAGAGATTTCGAATAAAAGTTTTACGATTGTTACAGTTTATTCGAAAATTAATTCAAAAAAATGTGAATAAGATGTTAACAAAGGTTTTGTTTTGGTATTATTTCCCTTTTGCATGGGGGTCAGATAGAACATCCTTGATACCTTTTTCTGTGTCTTTCTGTTCTTTGCCAGCTGTATCTGAACCATTTAAAAAGATTGCTGTCTTACCGGAACATTTAAAATTGACATTCTTTTGAGGCTTCACTGTCCTTATTCAGTAATTTAAAACGATTCAAATGAGGTGTTTTATATAAAAATGTAACCGGGGATTCAATTTGTTGAGTTTTATAATCTGGATTTCAATGTTATTGGGTTTGATATTTTGAGACACCCCGACTGCTTAAGGAATCAAAAGGGTTTAGAATGTTTAAACCTCTTTATGGATAGCTTTTTAAGAATTTCCATATGAGTTTTTTTTTGTTTTTAATGTAATTACTTACTGCTATGTTTATATTCTGGATGAGATCCCCAATCTAATAAAAAATGATGGTCATTTCACTAGTTTTTGAAAACCCTGTTAGAGAGTTGAATGCCTCTAATTTTTAATTGATGGATGAGATCTACGTGTATTTCCCTTAGATGCGGGTTGTGTAACTCATTGTGTCCTTTCTTCTTCCTTGCCTTCTTTTAAATGTCTGTTTATTTGTTAATTTTAGTTTTAAAAAAAAAAGTAGTGTCGTTGCAAATAAGCATTTTACCCAATTGAAAACCGCTTCTGGGAGGTCTTCGCAAAAATTACAAACATCAAAGGTCTAGCACGGAACCTTGAGAGATCTTGGTGTAATTTTAATATAAACATTATGTATTTCGACAATTGCGAATCACTTATTTAATCACGCTTGTTTGGGGCCCGATGGAAAGGACGAGGGTCTTATTTTGGAGGAAACCGGGTACCCGGGAAAACCTAAGTTGGTCGGGCAGGTGACCGTGACCCAAATACCTTTTCACGTCTGATCGGGAATCGCCCGCCTAGATGATATAAAGTGTGCACCACGTGCCACCGCCCTTTTAATTTTAGGAAACTA
Source organism: Pecten maximus (assembly GCF_902652985.1). Classification (NCBI taxonomy): domain Eukaryota; kingdom Metazoa; phylum Mollusca; class Bivalvia; order Pectinida; family Pectinidae; genus Pecten; species Pecten maximus. The sequence continues at coordinate 8,613 of NW_022981083.1, forward strand.
CCCCCCATTTAAAAAACTTTCTGCTGTGGCTACGAATGGGATTCCAAAGTATTCGAATAAAAAAGTTTACGATTGTACAGTTTTAGAATAAATTTCGGGGAAAAAAAAGTGAAATAATGTTAACAAAGGTTTTGTTTTGTTATATATTCCCCCCTTTGATGGTGGTTAGATAAACAACAATAACTGTACCTTCTGCTGTCAATTTCTGTTTTTTTGCCAGCTGTAAACTGACCATGTTAATGTCTGGCCCGTCTTTCCGGAAACCCAAAAATGGGCATTCTTTAGAGACTTAAAATTCTTCATCAGTATTAAATGAAACCATATGATGTGGTTTTATAAAAAATGAAACCCAGATTTTAATTTTGTTGAGTTTTATAATCTGATTTTAATTGTTTTTTAGATTTGATATTATTTGGAACTAACAGATGCTTAAGGAAATCAAATTTATGAAAAGTTTATACCTTTAAGTTATGTTTTGAGAGAGATTTCCAGTATGAGTTTGTTTTGTTTTGTTTTTTTAGATTAAAATTTCTTACTCCTGCTTTATTTCTGGATGAGATCTCAAACTAAATTAAAACCTAAAATGGTCATTCTCACACGTTTAAAGAACCATGTTTTGGCTAGAGGGAATGACCATTAGATTTTAATTAGATTGGATGGATCTTACTGTATTTCCATTAGATGGACAGACTTGTGTAACCTCATTGTGTCCTCTGCATCTTCCTCTGCCACAACACTGTTGTTTATTGTTCAATTCCTTTTTAGGGAAAAAAGGTAGTGTGTCTGCAAATAGTATATACCCAATTTAAACCGCTCCTGGGAGGTCATTCGCCAAAAATTACAAACATCAATGGTCCAAACACGAAGCCTTGAAGACCTTTGGTGTAACTTTAAATATCAATTTATTATGATTTTACACATTCGAATCAACTTAATAATCCCTTGTTTTGCCCGATTGAAACCGCCAGGGCTTTTGTGGGGTAAACGGTACCCCACAATCGGTCTGGAGGTGCCTACCCAAACCTTTCCGTCAGGGGATCGCCGCTGAGACCACAGTGTTTTACCACTTGTCACACGGCCCCTTTTTTTTTAGAATCTCACTTTAAAACCGCTGTGGCCTAGCCCGGAATGTGGATTTTCCCAGAGATACGAATAAAATTTTCATTCACCCCCCTTTACAAAAAATCGTTCGAAAATGGAAGATAAAAATTAACAAATTTTTTTGAATATTTCCACTTTCATGTTGTCAAAAACAAAAAAACCTGGATACCTTTCTGCTTCTTTTTTCCCCTTTGCCAGGCTTCATAAAACCCAGTAGACTTCCCTTCTACCCAACATTATAATTTACACTTTTGAAACTTTCAACTGTCTTCATTCAGAAATTTAAACGATTCTTTTGTTTGGGGTTTTATAAAAAGAAACGGTTCATTTGTTGATTTTTTAAAATCTGATTTCAATTTTATTTAGTTTGTATTTTTTGGAAGTAACACGACTGCTTAAGGAACAAAGGTTTATAAAGGGTTTAATCCTCTTTTTTTTAGTTTTTGGAGAGTTTCCCCGTAGGTTTTGTTTTTTTTTTTTTTTTTGATGAATTATTTACTCTGCCCATTTTCGGGAGAATCCAAATCAAATTAAAACCTGATGGTCTTTCCCCTTAAGTTTTATGAACCAGTTGGGCTTATAGAATCCATCAATTTTAATTAGTTTGGGAGAGATCCTACGTTTTTTCCCTTAAGAGGCGGGTTTTGTGAAAACCATTGTGTCCTTGCTTTTTTCCCTTCCCCTTTCTTATGTCATGTTATTTTTTTTTTTAGTTTTAAGGAAAAAAATGTCGCGCAAAAAAGCATTACCCAATAAAACCGTTCTGGGAGTCATTCCCCAAAAAATTCCCAAAAAATAAATTTTCCTGAGGAAAACCCTTGAGAGATGTGGGTAATTTTAAATTTAAAAACATTATGTATTTTCGCTTTGCGAATAAATTTATTTTAATCCGCTTTTTGCCCGAGGGAAGCGCCGGGGGGTTTTACGTTGGAGGAAGGGGTCCCCGGGGGAACCAAGGGTCGGGCGGGGGACCGTGACCCATACCTTTTCCCGTCTGATGGGGGAATCGCCCCTAGATGAATAAAAGTGTGTACCACTGGCCCCCCGGCCCCCTTTAATTTTGGGAAATCTACACCATTTAAAAACTTTCTGCTGTCGGCCTACGGAAGGGGAATCCAAAGATTATTCAAATAAAAAATTTTTTACGTTTGTACAGTTTTTCAAAATAATTGCGAGAAAATGTGAAGATAAATTTAAAAAAGGTTTTTTTTTGTTATTTTTTTCCCCCTTTTGCATGTGGTCAGATAAACAACAAACCTGCCTTTTTCCCGTCATTTTTTTTCCCCTACTGAACCGTTAATGATCTGGCCTTTTCCGAACACTTTAATTAATTTTTTAAACCCTTTTCATTAGTAAATTTAAAAATGAT